>NW_020185335.1:13469224-13501066 GCF_003031525.2 Neophocaena asiaeorientalis asiaeorientalis
CATGTCACACAGGGGCACGGGACAGCCTCTCAGAGGAGTGGCATTTGAGCATGGTCAGAGGGACGTGAGGATGGAGGGTGTCTTGGGAGGAGGGGATGGAACGGCCAGTGCAAAGGTCCCGAGGCAGCTGTCTGTGCGTGCAAACGGTTGGTGTGTTGCAGCAGAGTGGTCAGGGGGTCGGGGGGTGGTATGTGGAGGACAGGCGGGGGGAGGGGGGCGAGGGGAGCAGGGTCTGTGGGATCTTGCAAAGACTTCATTAATTCCAAGTGAAGTGGGAAACCACTGGAGGGTTTTGAGCAGGGGAACAGCATCTGACTTAGGTTTTAAAAGAATCCCTGCAGCTCAAGTGCGGGGAGGAGGGTGCAGGGCGCTAGGAGGGAAGCATGGAGACCAGGTAACTATGTTCTCCGCTTTCCAGGTGAGGAGGCTCAGAGATGCAGAGAGAGAGAAGTTTCCACGGCTGTTCCTCTGCCTGCAGCACCCCAGCCCTTTCCCCTGCTGGCCGCGCTCGCCCATCAGCAACAGCTTGAATCTCTGTGACTCCCTAGATCCCTGCCTTCGGATGTCCTGGACGGTGTCCGCCTTGGTCCCCTTTCCCCGCCATGAACCTAGCTCAGGGCAGACTTAGCATCGAATCGAACAGACAAAAGGGCTGGGCACAGTGGCCTGAGCTCAAAGGCTCGGGCCGTCCACAGCCCCGCCAACCTGGACAGTAATGACACTGGTGAGAAGGAACCCAGGACAGGTGAGGTGGGCTTGTCCAAACACTGAGGGCTGAGCAAGATCGCCCGCCGTGGGACAGATTCAACGGCGACCCTCCCCTGGGAGACGTCACGGAGGGGAAAGTGGGGGGCAGCGGGTGCTGCCTGCATTCCCTTCTTTCCTGGAGAACCGACCGTCCCAAGTCAGCGCCCAGGCCCAGGGTGTGTTTCTCCCATAGGAAGTATGGTCATTCCAGGTGGGGTTGGGGGACAGATCACCCCGAGGAAGCAAGGAGGGGGCACCCGAGCACCGAGCTTGAGTCTCCAAGTAGCTCCCCTCACACGAGGCCCCCTCTGTAACTAGCAGTCAGCCCCCATTCTGGGGGGGGCCCGGTGGCAGTAAGCACGGCCACAGACCACCGGGCCACTGCAGCTCTTTAAACTTCCTTGTAAGCTCTGCTCTCACAGATTTGGAAAATGGCCTCTCTGATAGACTAGGGACTCACGCGACAATCATCGCCAACAGACTGGGCGTCCTGGTCATCACTTTGCCATGAGAAATAGTCACACGTGGGCTTTAACCATCTTACTTCTGTGAGGTTAGTTACCACCGGGGGAGATCGCTGCCCTGCGTTTTCAGTGCCAGGAGGAGGGGGCTGAAGCGTCTGGCCTGTGGTCAGAGCCCTGACCTCTCACCTTCCACCAAACAGTACAAAGTGGATGGTGTTTTCCTTAATAGGAATTCAGAGCAGAAGGCTTTTCCTCTTCTCTCCTCATGCACACATCGGCCTGCAGCCGGCCTTCCATGAGAAATGCACACACTGAGGCTCCAGCTGGGGAGAGGAGGAGGAAACAGGAGTCCCGGGGCTCTGGGCGTATGGGATTTACCAGCATTTCAGGGTTTTCAAGCTACATCATGGCACCACTGCACCACCCTCCACCCCTTTCCTTATCCAGGCTCCCCAGCGATTTGTGGGATCCACTCACGAGGACAGAAATCTGGGGATCCTGAGGGAGGAGTAGGACCACCGCGCTCTCTGTGCCTCGCAAGGATGTCGCATCACGGGGTGAGACTGAGCATCTGGGGGTCTCTCTCCGCCCTAAACATTTCCCCACGGACTCTCAGCGCGTGTTGTGAGAAGTCTGGCCTTCGGAGGAAGTGGTTTTCATCCCTAAGACGAAAATGCTGGCGTTTAACCCAAACAACTTTGGATCAATTTTTTTCTTTTTCTTCTTTCTTACTCTCCTTTTCTCTCTTTTTGGGGAGAGGAAAGTTATCGATTGGGTAAACACAGATGTGTTTAATGTTTTAAGTCAGTTACCAGTGTATGTGGAGTCAACTAAATATCTCTGGGCAATAATTAGCCCAGAGGTTCTTCATTATGGCTGTAAATGGGAGGCCGCTGATGAGAAAGATTTTTAACGTACGGATGACAGAGTTCAGTAGTGTTGGACATTCGCTAACTGTTTCCACATGATCCTTTAACGTCAGTGAGAGTGCAGGGCTGACTTCTAAGCTCTCTGGTGAAAACCCAGAGACCATCTCCATCACCAGCTCCAAACTACTGTTAGATGCCTAGTTATACGTTATTAACTAGGCTTCTTCTGGGTCCTTTCCGTGTCAGTCGTTCATAGGCAAGAGTATAAACACCTACAGCATGAGCGATGGTCGTGTCAGGCTGCACCGTCCAGGATGGCTGCACCCATCTACCGCAGCCCCTGCTCTTCCTGCACGGAGATGCTGACCGTCCCCTACTCTTGCATCTGTCCAGGCTGGTGACTGTAGTGCGAGCCATGCTGTGTGACAGCTGAGGCTCAGACATGAAAGGTGATGCTGCGTCCACCTGGACCCCCGGGGATGCTCAGCCTTGGAACCCAGTTGCTATCCCCTGAGGAAGCCAAACAGCCACCCGGAAGGGCCACATGTGAGCGTCCAGATCCCGGCCCATCTGAGGTCCCCACCAGCGTCGACCACCAGCCAGGTGAACCAGAGGACCTTCAGACGATTCCAGCCTCCACCTTGACCGGTCCTGGGTGATGCTGAGCGGAGTAGAGATGAGCCGTCCCTGCCAAACCCTGCACAATGCAGAGATGTGTGAGCAAAATAAATGTCATCATTGTTTCAAGCCACTGCCCTTTCGAGCGTTTCACTCTGCAGCAAGAGATAACTGGCACACTGGAGGTACAAACCCAGTGCACAGAGAGCTTTTTGCCCTTGGCTGGCTTGATCTTATTTTCTTTTATCTCAATTATAAGTCATTTTGTTGGATTATTATCTTGGTTCTATCATGTATTTAAACGCACTGAAAAAAAGGTTTTTTTTTTTTTTAAATCTAGGGCAAAATTCACAAAACATAAAATTAATCATTTAAAGCGCACAGTTCAGTGCCATTTGGTACTTTCACAACACTGCAACCACCATCTCTATCAAGTTCCAAAATATTTTCATCACCCCAGAGGGAAACTCTGTATTCATTGAGCAGTTGCTTCCCGTTTTCCCCTCCTCCAGCCCCTGGAATCACCAGTCTGCATTCTGTCTCTATTGGTTTATCTATCCTGAACATTTCGGACAAATGGAATCATACATGTTCTCCTGTGTCTGGCTTCTTTCACGGAGCATAATGTCTTCAAGGTTCATCTGTGTTGTAGCCTGTATCACAGATCCATTCCTTTTATATGGCTGAATAATATTCCACTGTGTGGATGGACCACATTTGGTTTAGCCATTCATCCGTTTCTGGACATTTGAGTTGTTTCCACTTTGGGGCTATTATGAATAGCGCCGTTATGAATATTCCAGTATTTTCTCAAGTCCTTTGTTTTCAATTCTTTGGGGCATATTCCTAAGAGTGAAACTGCTAGGAAGATAAGAATCTTTTTTAAACACCAACAGTGCCATCTAATGCATGCAGTGGTGAGAGGCTGAGAATCTCTTTCACCGAATCATCTGAAGTCTCAAGAAGTGACAGCATCCCAGGTAAAACAGGACATTTAAGATCTATTCTTATGGCTTTTAAGAGACCAAACGCTCACCCCCGCAAAAAATGCTGGAGAGGGGCGTTTGCTACTGCTTGTTATTTAGATTCGTAGTGATGAAGATGTTTTAATGACATTTGGAAAAAATATAACCCGTGGTAGGTCACACTTGGAAACTGCCATTTTTGTAAGTCCGAATAATCAACTATTGGCAACTTCCTATGGTTCCACTTAACATCAACTAGAGTAGACTCTGCATATCACAGAAACTTAACCCAGCTTCATCAGATGAAGTCAGGCTATGAGGCTTGATTTTCCTGTGCGACAAGGATTCCAAAGATGGACAGGCCAGCACACTGCAGTGGCTGAGGGGCTTGTTAAGAACTGGGTCTCCTTCTGGCTTACTGCCCTTGGTCCTGAGTACAGGCACTAAGCCTGCATTTCAGGCACGGAGGAGGTGATAAGAAAAGGGGAAGAGGTGTGTGCCAAGATTTTATTTAAAACAAAGCAAAACACGCACACACACGATAGCTTTCCTAGAAACCCACGTCTGTGGACAGACATCTGTTCACATCTCGTTGGCCAGAACCGGGTCATTTGGCTGCCTCTAACTGCAAGGGATGCTGGGTATTTCTTTATTTTGATGATGTTTTATTTTGGAACAATTTTAGATTTTCAGAAAAGCTTCTGAGACAGTGCAGAGGGCTCCCACATACCCTGCACCCGGTCTCCCCTTCTGTTCCCCTTCTGTTACTATCTTCGCACCCAGTCTCCCCTTCTGTTACTATCTTCCACCCCAATGGCACACTTTCAAAAGTAAGAAGCAACACTGATACATACAGTTAACTAAACTCCAGACCTTATTTGGATTTCACCAGTTCTCCCACAAGGTCCTTTTCTGTCCCAGGGTCCCATCCAGGGTCCCACACTGCATCTAGTCATCACGTCTCCTTAGCCTCTGCTGGGCTGTGACAATTGCCGAGACCTTCCTTGCTGTCATGATCTTGACAGTTTCAGAGAGGAATGGTTGGCTGTTTTGTAGAATGTCCCCCAGGTTGAGTTTGTTTGTCAGCTGGGCTTTTCTCATGCTTTGACTAGAGTTATATGCACAGAGATATTGGGGCGGGGGCATCACATCCACATGACTTATCACCGGTGACGTTGCCCTTGGTCACCTGATCAACATAGTGTCTGCCGGGCTTCTTCACTCTAAAGCTACTATTGGTCTCCATCCTTTGGAAACAATGCAGTAATTCAGCGCACACTCGAGGGCGGGGTGAGGCTCCACCTCCTGCGGCAGAGAGCATCCACGCAGATTATTAAGGATTCTTCTGGAAGGAAGAGTGATGGCTCCGCTGTCACCCTGAATAAAATCGGGGTCCTCTTGGTAAGGAAGTAGGGGAGCATGGATATTACATCCTCAGTTGTGAATGGGGGTACCAGCATTTGCCTTATCTATGTGGATAAGAGGATTTTTACTCTACTTTTTAATGCTGGGACTTCCGGAAGCTTGGAATAATGGTTGGGGCTCTTATCTGAGGTTGGCAAACTTTGACAGGTGAGTTTATTTATTCAGGACTTATGTAGTGGAGATGGGGACAGTCGCTGGGGCCACAATCGTGCATGGATTGTGGCAGACACAGCTATTGTCACCCAGTATCACTTTCCCTTTCCCTTACTAATAGAATCCCAGGGCTTCAGCTGGGTATGTGGCTGTCCAGGTAAGGACTTCATTTCCCAGCCTCCCATGCATGGTCGTATGACTAACCTCTGGCCAGTGGGATACGAGTGCAAGTGACGTAGCCAACATCTGAATTAAGCCGTGGCCCAGGTCTCCAGGATGGATAAGTGGGAAGAAGAAAGTGACCGCTGGTTCTTACTCTGTACTGGAGTAGAAGCTTTTGGTATGGTGGTCTTTTGGGTCAAAGCTGTGGCATCAGTGATTGTAAGATACCCGTAAATTCTACACCTGTGGGTGACTCAGATGACGGTGAATTCACCAAACAGAACTTTGTCCTGGGGCCACCTCTCGTCGTCTGTGTCAACTTGAGCAAACCACACCACTTCCGTGCCCCTCTGTGAACTTCTCTGTGAGTGTCAGTGCCTCTCTCGCACATAATCAGGGAGATCCAACGCGCTGTTATGTGAGGTACTCAGTGCGGAGCCTGGAAGGCAGCGTCTCACCAACGCGCTGTTACGTGAGGTCCTCAGCGCGGAGCCCGGAAGGCGGCGTCTCACGAACGCGCTGTTACGTCAGGTCCTCAGCGCGGAGCTTCTATTTTTCTTATTGTTTTGATTATTACCACAATGTTTGCAGAATTAGAAAAAAACATTTATGATAATAGGGTCAGAGACCATAGTCTTCCTCTGTTTCTTGTGGGGTTTTTTGGCGGGGGGTGGGGGTGGGGTGTGGTCCGTTTATTAAACATGCCTCTAAACTGTAGCCCTAACAAGGCTAGTCTTAAATGTATGAAAGGATTTCCAAATTTGGGACCCATGAACCACTTCAGGGCACGGGAATTAGTCTGCATTCCAGATCAGTTAGGGAAATAGTTTGCAGCAACTACGACATTTTGGAACACATCAAATAAGAAGAGAGATGACTGTTGTATGTCAGAGTCAGAAAGAAAAAGTAAGGCATTTCTGTGTGATTTCAAGAATGGTTCACTCACAGAGTCCCCTCTGGAGACGCAAGAAATAGCAGGCCTATGTCAAAACCACAGTGAACTTTTCACTGACTCAAAGACCTCCCACCCAATCCCAGGGGATGGGGTAATTCAGTGGAGATTAAAGGCTCACTCAGTCCTGGTAACCAGAGAAACGCAAGTTCTATTAGGTTACCAGTTCCATTTTTCTGCCAAGCAAAAAGGCAGAGTTTCCCCGGAGGAGACAGAATATTTGCTCTCAGCCAAAAGACCCCAGAGGACCAGAGCTGTTTAACCGAGATTACGAAAAAGAAAAGCAGTTGAACTGCGCAGCTTTGCTGGGCCTGGACCTTACCGCCAGCCCCACACTCTGAGCTAAAGCCCCTGGCGTTTAAATCAATGAAAAATGAATAATGCACTTAGTTAAACATTTCCTCCCACCATGAAAGTCCTCGGTCACCCTAATTTCTTTTTCTACTTGACATTTTCACGTCTTTTTCTGACCAGATATCCAAAATGAAATCTGGCACTCTGAGGACAAGTGCTCTCTATGCAAGTTTTCGCCAGCGTTCCATTAGGAGCTTTGAAACTCAACACCCTCTTTTTATCCCATATTACTTCCTCCCCTGGAACTGTTCAATCTCTACTCAGCAATCCCATTAAGACTTTTCACTTCCATTTTTTTAAAAGCTGATAAAAACGTGTAGGTGTTTGAACCCCATCCAGGGAGGTCGGCTTCCAAGCTCAGCGGAGAGCAGAGGGCTGCCCTGGGTGTGTGGGGCGCTGCCGGGCGCTGGGCCCCCTCCCTGGCTGCCCGCCCATGCCCTCGGGGTAGGGAGGTGGCCCATTGTGGGCACATGTGTGGCCTCTGCCGCATGCTCTGGGGATGGTGGGATCATTGCACAGATTTTTACGTGGCTGGAAGTGCTTGTTTTCATCTTCCTGGTAAGTGGCTGAGCTTTGTAAAAGAAGAGAGTGACTTAGCGGGAAATGGCGGGACTAACACAGTATTGTACCATGTGGAGCCGGCCAATGTATTCATGCCTTTCCCCTTCTTTTTCAGGGAGGGGAGTTGCCAGCTTTGTTGCAGGGGAGGGAGGGGCGGAGGAGCCTGTGAGGGTGTCCACGGAAGACCTGTGGCCACCCTGGGAGAAGGGGGAGCTCTGTTTCTGCAGCAGACGGTGGCCTGTCCCCAGAGCCCGTCCCTGTTCCACCTCTGCTCTCGTCTGCAAACACCTCCCAGAGGCCTAGCGCCCTGGCTCCGGTGTAGGTTTGCCCCACGGGGAGCCCTGGCTGAGACCAGAGGTGGAGCGCTCTCTCCATCTCAGCTCTCTGCATCTGAGCCTCCTTGGTGCTTCCAGCCCTTCCTCCGTGGTCCTCAGATGGACCGGGGTCAGCCCCTGCTCTGCTATTGCCTGGCGAGGGGCGAGTGAATCCGTCTCTCTGAGCCTCAGTTTCCACAACCATTCAGTACAGCCACTCGCACCGACCTGGCACTTGGCTGGGACTCACCGAGACCATGGTGGTAAAGCACTGCTCAGCACCTGGTCCCCGCGGGGCTATTCTCATCGGCGTTGGGAGTCGCACGCAGCCCACCACCTGTGCCATCCGAGTGCCACGGGGACAGTGCTGTTGGAGGACACAGCAAGCAGTTAAACTAAAGCCGCATATATCGATCTCTAGCATTGGACGTTATTTTAGTGATTTTTATCAGAGCATCTCCCCTTCCCCGGCCCCTTCGGCATTCCTTCTGTGATCTGACGAGGAATTGTGTCAGGGAAACACTGCCTGTGGCTGTTGGGTGACCGACTGGATCTATGCCCCGCCCTTACCTCTGCAGCAGCTGGGCAGCTTTTCCTGTCATTCAGCCAGCATCTCAGGCACTGCTGTGTGGGGGTCAGTCATGACAGGGAGTCGTCAACAATCACAATTACAACAGCAGCTGATGTTTACCGAGCCCCCTTCAGTGCAGGTTCCCAGCAAGCGTCACATTGGCTTTTGTCATTGATTTATTCTCCTATTTCACAGGTGTGCAAACTGAGGCTCCAACTGGCTGAGAAACTGTGCTAAGTGCACACATAACAGCAGCTGCCCTGCGTGTGCTGCTTGTTCCCTGGACACACGTGTTCTCTGGGTCCTTCTGTACTCGGACTTGGTCAGTCCTGAGGCCGATACCAGGAGGGAAGTGCCGTTATCACATTCATGTTGCAAAGGAAGAAACTCGAATACGTGACCTCACTGCCAGGGCCCGGCTGCTAAGGACAGGAGGAAACTTGCATCCAACTGGGAGCTGGACACAGAGCCTGCGCTCCTGGAGGCAACGGGGTGAGCACCGTCTGAGTCTGGGTCTTCCCAGAGCACAGCCTGACATGTGGCTTGGGCAGTGGTGTGTTGGGAGTGAGACGGGGAAGCCAGAAAGGCAATAAACATTCGTTGGTGATGCTTTCCTGCTGTGGGCATGCGGGCGGGCCAGGGCAGGGTCCACTGAGGGCCCCGAAGCTGGGGACGCACCCCGGGATGCGCCTGGGGGCACTGACTCCTTGGCCCGTCTGGCCTGTCCTGGGTGGGGTTGAGAAGGTCCTCAGGAAGCCGTTGGCATGTGTGATGCGGCCTGCCGATGACCTGTGGGGGCTGAGGGCTGCTGGGCGGGCTCCGAGGTAAGTTCTCTGTCGTTAAGCCCCTTTCACACTTACGGTGCCCGGGACTCGTCCCAAGTCCCATCAGAAAGGAGCTGGAGGACACGATGGCAGTGGACAGGACCCTTGCTGGGGGTGTCACTGTGGACTTAGCCCCTGCCCAGCACCCACAGGGAAGCAGAGCCAGCAGCGGAGTCCGCTGACATCCCAGAGGGCCACACTCTGTCCTGGCTTCTCAGACCTCACGCAGACGGCAGGACATCAGGAGGAAAGGTCAGGCCCGTCTCCTCCCGCTGCTCCAAGTTCCGCGCGAGGGGACTCCGCGTGATCCGCCTCGGGGGCTTCCGTTGCGGATTGGCCGCTCCCTCAGCGGGTGCTCTCCGCTCCTCTGGGACCTCAGGATCCTATGATGAGTGTGACGGATGCCAGTCCTCGGCTGACAGGCACAGCCAGGGGCCCCGCACCCTCGGGGAAAGTGCACTGTCAGGGCCGAGTCTCTCCTGGTGCCTGACCCCAGCCAGCGTGGGGCTGGGAGCCAGGTACAGAGATGCGGCCGGCGTCGCTCCTGGCTGCGGGGAGCTGCCCCAGGAGAACATCATTCACGGAAGAGCAGAGCCCGCAGAGGCCACCCGATCCGCTTCTGGAGCGTTCAGAAGAGAGGGGAGTGCGCGGTCCTGCTGAGGTTTAGTGAGTGTAAGCCTTGTGACGGCAC
This sequence comes from Neophocaena asiaeorientalis asiaeorientalis, assembly GCF_003031525.2. Classification (NCBI taxonomy): domain Eukaryota; kingdom Metazoa; phylum Chordata; class Mammalia; order Artiodactyla; family Phocoenidae; genus Neophocaena; species Neophocaena asiaeorientalis. Next base: position 13,478,895 of record NW_020185335.1, read on the forward strand.
CGGGTTCAGCGCTTACAAATACTAACTCACCGAACTGCAACAGCCCCGCGGGCTAGGGTTGCTCTTTATCCCACCTGCTGCAAAGAAACTGAGGCTCGCAGGGGTTAAGTGCCTTGCTGAAGGTCACCCGGTGGTCTGGCTTGGAAGTTCACACGTGAAATCCCTAGGCCATGCGGCCTCAGCTCCATTCGGAATCACAGCAAAGTGTAATAGAGAAAAAGCCTCTGGAACAGCTCATATTCACAGAGTGTTTATTAAGTGCCAGGCTCTAGGGGAAGTGCTTTCTGTGGCTTCTCCGCTGAATCCCGACAGCAACCCGCGAAAGTGGCACAATCAGCATCTCCGTTTTGCAGATAAGCGAAGTGAAGCTCAGAGAGGTTGCGTAACTGTCCCAGGGTCACTCAGGTTGGAATCGTGGAGCTGGGATCTGAACCCTGGCGATTGGGCTCTGAGCTCACCCTCTTGGGGGAGTGTTGACTTCTAATGCAAAACCCAAGGGACAAGCCACATGATCTCCCAAAAGACACTTTTACCATGAAAATGGGAAGTGTCGATGTTTTCAGGCCTGCCCTTGCGTCTTGTTCACGCACGGTCCAAGCGCTCACAGAGCGCATGGGGTCAGCACTGACTGAGGGGGTGTGAGCTCGCTTCATGATTGGCCCCTTGGGAGACAGCAGCTTCTCAGGACGGGACCACAGAATATTTTCCGAGATGCCTCCAGGTTTAGCTCATCCTTCAAAGTGTGCCTGATGGAATAATCCCCCCAAGAGATGCTCCAGAGAAACAGAGCTCCAGGGCCAAGTATGTTTGCAAAAGCGCCGAACGCTACACTCCCTCCTGGAGAGTCAAAATGCCCCTCAGCCCGTGAGAGGCGGTAAAGGTCGTAAGATGCATAAGTTCCGGGGATCTAATGTACAGCGGGGGATTACAGCTAATAATACTGTATCACGTACGTCGCTGAGAAAGTAGATCTTAAGTGTTCTCACTACAGAAAGAAGTAGTAACTGCGTGCCAGGCTGGAGGCGCTACTAGCTGATGCTGAGCTGGTAATCATTTCGCTACGTATAAAGGTATCACATCAACGGGCTGCACACCTTAAGCTTACACCATGTTAAGTGTCAATTATATCTCAGTAAAGCTGGGAGGAAACTGAGGCATACCCCTCAAAGAAAAAATAAATACAAGAAGATGTTTCTCAGACTGATTCCTTACCCAACACAAGTTCACGTGCCAGATGCACACTGAGGCCAAACAAACATCAGAGTTCAGAGCAGAGAAAGGTTTGCTGCAGGGCTAAGCAAGGAGATGGCTGACTCTTGCCCCCAAAACCGAAACTCCCTAACGCGTTTCAGCAAAGCACTTTTACAGGCGAGGTGAGGGAGGGGTGTGGTTAGTTGTCGCAAACTTCTTGGTTTCGGAATCCTTTGTTCTTGCAGTCTTTATTTGTTGCTTTAAAAAAAAAAAAAAAGATGAGAAACTATGATACTATAACGGTCCTTCCAATGAATCCACAATTGACAGCATTATGGGGAGGAATAGATAAGTCATCTAGTGTTCACTAGCTGGAGATTTTTATTTTATTTATTTCTTTTAAAAATGAATTTATTTGTTTATTTTTGTCTCTGTTGCGTCTTCGTTGCTGTGCGCGAGCTTTCTCTAGTTACGGTGAGCGGGGGCTACTCTTCGTTGCGGTGCGTGGGCTTCTCATTGATGGAGATTTTTAAATACACACTTTTAGACCCTGAGAGCTCAAAGAGACAAAAATAATACACATATGGACAATAACATAATACGTTTGCTCTAGTAGAACCGTATAGAACTTTATGCCCAACAAACAATATAGTGATTTTTTTTTTTTTTTTGCCACATTGCACAGCTTGTGGGATCTTAGTTCCCCACCCAGGGATTGAACCTGGGCCTTGGCAGTGAAAGCGCTGAGTCCTAACCACTGGACCGCCAGGGAATTCCCTATAGTGATATTTGTACCCTGGCTCTTAACACATTCCTTTCTTCCTATCTTCCTTCTGCTCAGCCGTCTGAACCCCATTCTGTTCTTTTCTGACATGTTCTCAGTGTACTCTATGATTTTAAAATGGCTTGTGCTAAGCATTGAATGAGCATTGAATGTCATTTGCAAATTACTTTGAGTTTGTTGCTTTGAAAGAAGGGTTATGTAAAGTATTGATAGCTGAACTACTTTCTCAGGGGGCGGGTTTGAAAAAATGGCAGATCAAAAGCTTCTTAAGAATGTGTATGGGTATGTGTTGGGAGTCTGTTCTGTCCAAAGGGAATCTCTGGCAGGTATTAATTTGAGGGAGAAAAAAGGAAGTTTTTAAAGGCAAGTCATCACTAGGAGGAAAGAAAGGGAAAAGGAAGAAAAATTACAGCATGTTTTAATTGTGACTCGGAAACTTTATAAACACAATTTACACATGTATCACTTATAATCATTTTCCTGGCCAGAGCAATAATTATGATAAATCCTTTGTCAACCCTGCTTAGGGGTCTTTATGAAGTAGTCGGAAATTAGTTCACATACTAGAGAATACTTCAATAAAAATCCGATCCAACCCAGCCTCTCTGCACATGGAATTCCACACGGCTTGTAATCAGATGTTCACCAAATCACACTTTTTCACTGCCAAACGTCTTGGCAGGTTAGCATAAACAAGTCTTGAATTCATTAAGTCGCATTTTTTAGTCTTCTAATTAGCTAAAAGTTGTACATTTCAAGCACAGCATGTCAAGAACTCAATTTCAAGGTATAATGATACGGCAAAGGTGCAAAAGTCATGGCCTTTTGTCAAAAATGTTGGTTGATGACTCTCTGCTTAACTGGTCTTGGGCTGGCTTTGGGAGATGTGTACAGAGGGGCTGGCAAGGAAGCATTCCTAACACATGGTCCTTCTTCCTAAAGAGTCACCCACTCCAATCTCTATCTTTTCCAACACCATCAGAGGCTGGGATGCTAGAAATTAGGTCCTCCCACACATTCACCTAATGTGAACATTTTTTAAAAACACTTTCAGTTTTCTTCCCCCTCAGTGATTTCACATCAGCAAACTCAGCCACAATCCATGTCTTATCATGATCATGTTGAAACATAAACATTTCTCGCAATAATGTTTCACACACTCGTCTGTAGTGCATTCATGCGAAAATGACAACGTCCCGGTAGTATTCCAGCTCATTTGTTTAAACTTACAGTTAAGTAGAGAAGACTCAGGGTGGGGACAGCAAAAGCAGATTCTAAAATGTCAGACCTTAAAGACCACCAAATCTGATTCTCTCCCGTGTTAAAACTGAAAGCTGAAAAAAAAACCCCAAAACCAATCAGGTTCAAAAACAACAACAAAAAAGTGAAAGCTGAGACCCAGAGGGGAGGAAACTCACTCAAGTGTACATGGTTGATTAGCAGCGGAGTGGGAATTTGAAGAGGATAATCACATCTGTCTTTCAGAGCATCCTTCACTTTGCTGAGATGCTTTGCCTTTCTGATCTCATCTCACACTCCGAGGAGCCCGTGGATCAGGGAGCTGGGTGCCATGCCCCCATCTCACTGCTGAAATACTGAGGAGAAAGAAGGCCAAAGGTCCTGCATGAGTACACGTAACCACTGGGTGCTAAGGCTACAATCCAACTCTCCTTAAGTTCAGATCATGCCCTTTTCATTAGATCAGGGGATCCTGGGGGTTTTCATAAAGGACAAGGAAGAGTGTCCATGAGGCAGTGGCTTTCGAACATTTAAAAACACAGCCCTGATAAGAAGTCATTTTACCTCGGTCTCTGGGGCAATGGGGGATGCTACCTGGCCTCCATTCTCTCTTTCTTGCTTTTAGTGCTAGAACCCCCTAAGTTTGAGTGGGCACCCAGTTGCTCAGCTGGAAGACTACATTTCCCATCAGTCTCTCCTAGCAAGTGGGTATGACCTGGAGGCTACCTTACGGCCTATAGGATGTGGGAAGAAGTGTGTGCACCTCAGGTGGGGCCCCTGGAAAAGGAAAGCACCTGCCTTCCGCTTCCTCTCCACCCTCTCCTGTGGGCCGTACGGCTTGCTTCAGGCAGGGGCCAGGCCAGGCCAGGTTGATGAGGGTCACACCCAGGGGAGGTGGAACACCCTGGGAAGGATCTGGGGGTCTAGATTATCCCACAGAGCACAGCTGTCTACTAACCCTGACCCCCCTGCCCACCTCTGGCTGGGTGCAGACAGGGAAGCAAACTTCTACCTTGTTGAGCCACTGTATTGTGTGTCCCTTTAATACAGCAGCACAGTGTAGCCCTAACGTGCCCAGGCTACACTCACCCACACACGTGCATACACGCGCGCGCACACACACACACGCACGCACAAAACAGATGTTTCAGAGATGAAGCCACTTCCTACCATGTGAATAGTGCCTTGGTCTAGCCCATTCCATTCCATTCTGCCCTGCTCTACTTTTTTTTTTTTAAAAAAACAAACAAACAGATATGGCTCCTTCCCCTGACCTCATGATCCGCTAATGGGTTACGACCTGCAGGACTAGAGCACTTGTCTAGCGACAATGCATTAAACTTTGCCGAGGGACCCTTGAGCAAAGCAGTTTGCAAACAGAGGTGGAAGGAAGCACCTACCCTGGCAGTTACGACAGATATGCACAAATGCAAAGAAGCACGGAGCTCGGGAACGACAGGGGCACACAGTGGGCTGGTCTCTGGAGTTGGTGGATGCCGCCCGCAGGGCTCCGCGGAGGTGAATTCATAACGGGACGGGCACTGACTTTGCATCCAGTAGCGTTAAAGCATCCCGGGAGTCCAGGTGTGCACCTCTGCACTCTCCAGCCACGCTGGCACCTTTATACACTCAAGCTCAGGTGTGCCAAGGACCAGGTGCCAGGAATAACGAGGCTCCTCTGGGCAACTCACTCAGACCACTCGTTCCCTGCTTTCCATTTTCTGGGAGAATTTTCATCTTCCTCGGGTCTGCTCCCACCTCTCCCCTCCTCTCGGCTAACTTTACAAGCAACAGTGGCATTGTAAGAAAGAGTCCTTTGGGCTTCCATAGTGGCCGCGTGGCCCTGAGGAAGTTAGAGGAACTCTTCAATACTCGGTCTGTTCACCTGTAAAGTGGGTGCAGTGGCACCTGTCCAGAGAGGACCGAACTCCAGTGAAAAGAGTCAGGTGGCCGGTGTTCTTGAGCATCTACTACGTGACAAGTATTAAATCGGGTACTGGGTCCAGAGAGCATAAAAGCGGTGATGTATGTAGGGCGCTGATGAGGGGTCTGGCTGGTTTTCGGGTTGTGATGTCACCTATCACGGTGTGGCTTTTACCATCATTCTGGGATACTTGGCAGGTAGCAAAGGGTGGAGAGAGGATTTTCACCTGCAGAGCTGACAACAGAATGAAACTTTCATGGCAGTCAGGGCAGCCTCAGAGGGGAAATTTCCATCTCAGCAAGAAAAGGCATTCATTTCTACCTATTTGGGTTGATGGATTTGTCCACTGAAACCCGTTTGAAGAATATATATATATATATATATATATATATATTTTAAAACGACATTTAGTTTATTTTGAGTTAAATAAACCTCAGTAAATATTTTTGTGATCTCTCCTTACCCTGCCACAAATAAAATATAATGAGCTCGACGTTTAGATAATCCTCTGATTTTTCTCAGTAGACATTTTAGATAAAAGACAAAGAGTTTCTTATTTTTGGGTTCATAAAACATTCTACATTTATGGCTTCATTTTTCTGAAATCCAGATCAAAGCCTGGCTGTGAAATTTTGCTGTCCCACTGCTCACGGGTCTGTTGACTTACTGCATACTTCAAAATTCCCTTCTTCCCTCTAGACCCTCTGACCACCTTCTTTTTTTTTTTTTAAAAAAAAGGACATTTGCATTTGGTGCTATTCGGGACCTTGAAGATGTAGATTGGCAGAGTGAGGCTGGGGGAGCTGAAACAACATTTTCCTGGGTTCTAATTAGAAGAATTAACTGTATTCACAGAAGGCCCTCTCCTAGAGCCCCTGATTCCCCCATGTAGCAAGATATTCTTGTGCTGAATGCAAGTGAGGTTGGTCATTCATAGCCTGTGATCTCCGCCCCCTACCCCGTTCACTAGATGCCTTTATGGTCTTTGTTTATATGAATCCCCAAAGAACGAAGCTTCGTTTCATTTTATTTGGTAGAGAAACCCAACAGCGAAAAGTCCGGGAGACCCAAATGTTTCCATAATTGCTTTGCGATCTGAATGTATTTCAGGCTGACAGCAAAGATAAAAAGCCCCTTGCGGTCTGGTGTTGGGAATCACTTTTCAGTGCTCTGTGTGGGAAATTGAGCCTGGGCTGTAACGGGGTGGGTTCAGGGAGGCTGGAGTTTTCCGACTGCAGTGAAATGGGCCCCGGCTGTCACTTTAAATCATCCCTGCATCTCAGGCCTTGGTATCGATCACACCTCGGATGAACACCACCATGTTGGAAACAAATTTGGGGAGAAGCAAACAGGGGGCGGCCGGGCTCTTGTCTGCGTCTTCTGTCGTGTTTCTTAAATTGTTCACATTTTCTTTTTCCACCCACATGGATAATTCCTGCTTTCAGCAGTGACGGAAATGAACAGGGGCCAGAATACTACAAGTTATTCCCATGATGATTGCAGCTGAGACCACAGGCCAAACCATGGATGTGTCATGAGAAAAGCCGGGTCCTGCACAGTTTCCTGGGCTGCAGAGGCTCCCGGGAAGTTTGGAGAACTGGGGTCTTCCTCCCCCATAACAGGGTGGATCGACCCAGGATCTGCTCTTTGACACTGTCTCAACTTTTTACCTTTATTTTTCCCGTCTGAATAATGGGTCCATTTTGTGTTGCCGCTTCGTATAATTCTAAAAATCTCTGCAAATAATTTCAATATGGCTGTGAAATACACAGGAGATTGAGATCCTTAGAGCGAGAAGAGTCCTGCACAGGGCATTTCCCTAGGAACTCAGTGATCATGGCTCTAAACTCTTCCAGTATCTTAGGAGCCACTCCCGCATGGAGTTCAGTCTGGGGGGAGATTTCAGGAAGTACTTAGTTTGAACAGTGGTTCTCAAACTTTTTGGTCTCAGAACCCCTTTACAATCTTAAAAATCACTGAGAGTCCCAAAGAGTTTGGTGTCTGTGCGTTATATCTATTATTATTCACTGTATTAGAATTTAAAACTGAGAAACATTTAGAATATTTATTTTAAAATAGCAATAATAAACCCATAACCTGGGGCTTCCCTGGTGGTGCAGTGGTTAAGAATCTGCCTGCCGATGCAGGGGACACGGGTTCGAGCCCTGGTCTGGGAAGATCCCACGTGCTGCGTAGCAACTAAGCCCGTGCGCCACAACTACTGAGCCTGCGCTCTAGAGCCCACGAGCCACAATTCTGAGCCCTGCGCGCCTAGAGCCCGTGCTGCACAACAAGAGAAGCCACCGCAATGAGGAGCCCGCGCACTGCAACTAAGAGCAGCCCCCGCTCGTCGCAACTAGAGAAACCCGCGCACAGCAACGAAGACCCAACGCAGCCAAAAACAAATAAATAAAATAAATTAATTTATTTAAAAAACTCCATAACCTACATAGTTCACTTTTAATGAAAAATAACAGTACGTTCCCACCGCCCCCCCCCCCAAATCAGTGAGAAGAGTAGCATTGTTTTAGCATTTCTGCAAATCTCTTTGATGTTTGTTATAATAGAAAACAACTCAATTTTTAGTCTGCTTCTGACTTTGTTGTAATATTGGTTTGGCCACAAAGTTCGTTCGGGATTTTCTGTAACGTCTTACAGAAAAATCCAAATGAAATTTTTGGCCAACCCAATACGCTTTGATCGAAGCATAAGAAGAAAAGCAACCGCACACAGATAGTTGGAGAAGGGAGGAGTATTTTGATAAGGTTCTCCGGATCACTGTAGCTTTTCTTCTTTGGTACTACACCAAAGTTTGACAAGTGGCAGTTTGGTAAAGGTTAGTTGCCATGTGGAATCTGAAAGCCTGCGAATGGACTTTTGATTCTCTGGCGCATTAAAATCCGTTGGTGTAACTGGCGTCTCTGGCACTCCGAGTGGACCTTTTACCCGAGGAAGGAAGGAAATCACCAAGCGCCCACGCGCGCCCATTCTTTCTGTTACATCATTGAATTCTTTCCTGCATTCGTCCATTATTGAACTGAGCACATAACATAACCAAATGCTATACGAAGCACTGGCAAAAGGTGAAGTTGTCAAAGACCAGCTCCCGCCTCCAAAAGGAGCTGTGAAACGGAAGGAGGCTGAATGGGAGGCAGACAGACCTCGGGTGAAATCCGGCTCAATCTTTCACTGTGTTGATGTTCAGAAGTAAACAGATGTGTGAAGCGCTCCTTAGAAAACAAAACGATTTGAGGTTCAAACAAGTTTGTGAAGCACTTCCTCCCTCATGAAGGTTTGGAACGCACAATGGGAAGATAAGGACTCTTTAAGTCCTTTAGTAAAGAAACTTGTTTAACCCAGCATCGTCCAAACTTTCTTTTTCACGAAATGCCTTGTGGCCTGTTGACTGAGCATGAGGACGGGTAATCAGACTTGGTTCTGGTGAGGTCTCCTAAATCGCTGGGTACCCTGGAGAATTCTCACCATCGGTGGGCGCTGGGGACAGTAAGACCTGCCCTGACTGCCTTGCCCTGGGTTATGCCATTTAATTCTTAGGGCAACCTTAGAGGGGAGGGTATCACTATACCTGCTTTACAGCCGAGGAAGCAGAAGTTTAGGGAGGATAATAACTAACGAGGTTGCTCATCGGGTTTCTGGTGAAGCCAAGACTCAACCCAGATCTGGCTGGTAGACACCACCTTGCCTGATGGTCAGGGTCTCCTTGCTTGGTCTTTTGCATTGACTCACATTGCATTCTTATTTGCATCTTGCATTTTATCTAATTTTTGGCCTCTTAGTCTTATCTCTTGGCTGGATTGCAAGCCCCTGGAGGGGTCAGGGGTGGCTTCTTTGCCAGCTGATTTCTGCTCAGTGCCGTCTCTGTGGTGGGTGCTCAACGATGTGCATTAATGGAATGACTGAGCCCACACTGGGCTTCTTTTCCAGCCAAGTGCTCAAGTCCTGGTGCCCTGAGTGTCCGTGCTCTGGTCTTTGGGGCAGGCGTGGACCAAAAGGCAAGCTGATTGTTTTTCTCATCCCTCTGTGAATGCTGCTTAGCATTGAACCCGCCCTGTCTACACACTTAATGCTATGTCTCCCAGCTGCAACTATGCAGAAGACACAACCCAGAGACCCCGTTGTCTCGTCCATGGGGAAGGGAAGACGTTCTTCTAGCGCACACGGCCACAGAATAGATATGAGCCATTATGGGCAGCTCCACGGATACGATGCCTAAGAAAAGGGTCAATTCCTTGCTCAACTTCTTGAAGAATGTGTTTGGAAGTGCGATTTTATTAACTCGTTTGCACGTCTTCATTTGGTTTCTACCATGTTCTCAGCACCATGAGTTATTCCAGAGAAGTTTAAGACCCCAGTCCATGAATCTACTCTGAATTTATTTAATCAGAGTTTCTTTGCTGTCAGGGTTTCCATAGATTTTTTTTTTTTTAAAAAGAAAGCCAGAGATCTGATTCATTTTCATGAGTATTTCACGTGAACCTGCTTTCTATCAAATCATCTGTGTTTCCTAATCTACAAAAAGATGTGTGTTAATTCTTTTCTTTCTCAGAAAGTGTTTGTGAACTTTCAAGGGAAAAAAAAACTTGGAAAAATGAATAGCAATTTCAGGAATTTCCAGAGTAAATGAGGCTTTGAGCAGAGCCTGTGGTCAGCGTGCATAATTCATTGAAAACAAATCACTCTGCAGAATGGGGCAAACCGGCACCCTAAGACTGTCTCTGCGTGCCGTGTGCTGGCCACTTAGTCCACGGCTGTTGCTAATGAAGCTCTTTATATAAGTTTGAGAGTAAACAGATTTGGAGAAATTTATTTGCTGGGAAAGCAGCAGCCGCTATCCCTGCCCAAATCACACAGGCCCTTAAAATGTGGTTTGGAGAAAATTATCCTTCTAGAGACGTGTGTGTGTGTGTGTGTGTGTGTGTGTGTGTGTGTGTGCGCGCGCGCATGCCCATGCGCCCTGGTGTGCATCGTGTAGAATTATTGCAAAGCTCTGGAGACAGAGATTCTACGTCTTAAATAACGAATCGCTTTCAAATAGGGGACCAATTAAGAAAACAAGAGCAGTGATAGAACTGAGCTTGTGCTGTAAGAACAGGTGATAACACAGTGAACCCTGTTCTATGCCTCGTGTCTTGTCATCTTCTCAGCAACCCTATGAGATACTACAGCCCAGGCTGGGCTGGGGGAAGGGACCTGCACTTTATACATTAAGCGTCTTGCAAGCAGCAGACTGAAGACTGAAGAAACTCAGGTTTTTGAGTCCAAAGTATGTGCTTTGAATCCAAAGTATTGCACTTTATTCATAAATCTGGAAGATTCTTCGGAAGAAAATGAAACTGAGAATGCATATCTTATTTAGCAATTTGAATGTAAAAGGGTAATTTTGGACCCATGTGTTCCAGATTAGATGTGGGCCATGTTCATATCCACCTCCAAATTGCGGGTCCTCCATTTTATCTTTTGTAGATAGGCATGGTATTTAAAGTTTTTAGTTGTTTCTGTTTTCTTTCTGTTTGTTTTGCTTCATTTAGAAATTACCCTAATAGGAGACAATCAATTTAAGTTCAGAATTATGACTCAAAATGTTCCAGTGAACATAGTTCTGGATTGTTGATGGAGTTCTGCAGGAAGAAAAAACACTGCCACTTTATCTACACAACGGTTCTCGTGTGGCATTGGACAGGGTTCTGTAATGATTTCATGACTGATGTGAAAATGTCACCTAGTCTTAGACATTTAAAATATATTACAGTGAGCTGTGTAGAAAGCAGCAACGACGACAACAGTGAAGTTCCACCCTAAAGCACGTTCCTAGGCCGACAGATTAATTCCGGAAGTAACCCTGAGCTCAATGTTTCCAGAGGCAAAGCAAAGGATCTGTGTGGTGCGGTGACCAGCACAGCTCTTAGAAAAGTTTTTCCAACTTGTTTTGCAACCTGGGATCTTGTCATTCCTTTGTTGACTTAGCTGTTTTCACTAGATTTGAAAGTGGCCATTTCTGGCATCCCTCTCTTTCCACTCAGTGTGGAAGCCAACCTCAGATACGGAAGTATCTCTTCCTAAACAGACATCCATGCTAGGCTAGGTTCACGGAGAAGTGGTTTGCAAGGGTGAGCCATGGCAACTCGTTATTTTCTCCCTGTGGTCTGGATTCCTGAGGAAAACTTTGACTCTTTTCTGATGCTTTTCCACCTTATTTACTTGGGGAAAAATGACAGAACACGTGAATATTCTGAACGTTTTCCAGAACGATTACACTTGCTGGTGAGCGACTCTTTCACGTTTCCGCCACATAAAACACCATGCCATCCCCCCAGCAAGCCCTTTCTGGGGGAAATCAGGAAGGCAACTCAGAGACTATGAATACCTCAACACGGTGAATTGTATTCCAACGAGAGAAGGACCAAGGACCTCTTGACCGTCCGTGTTTGCCTCAATTTTTTGGAACCATCTTGGAGTCTGCCTGGCTGAGTTTCTGTTCTCTGGTGCTTGTGGGCTGGTTGGCGTTGGCCCTGGTCAGGAGGAGAGCAGAAAAATCCTCAGGGAAAGTACAGGATGTGACAGAAAACTGAGCTGGTGAATCAGGGGTGGGCTGGTCTCCATTGTGTCAAAAGTGCAAGAGTTCTATAAGGTTGTGGGCAGGAAATGGCATTGCTGAGTCAGAGGAGAGGACCTTGCCCCGTGAGTCAGGACCCTCGACAGACACACCTTGGGGCGCAGACGTAGATGAAGCCCCAGAGACAGCTGCGGAGGGGTTAACGGAAAACAGAACTCACAAGCTTGTTGAGTGTTATTGCGTCCCAAACCTCAGTGCATTCTAGGGAAAAAGATATCTTGAGATGCGGTCTTGGGCAGGTTCCCTAGAAGCAGACACTGGAGCAAGGTTGTGTGTGAAAGGGGTTGATTCGGAAAGTTCACAGGGAAGACAGGTTGAGGAGGAGTGAGGAAGTGGGAGTGGGAAAGGAAGGAGGCCAGGCCAGGGTGAGGCTTCGAGCAAAAACCTCAGCCACTGGGGTTGGCTGCTGGGCAGCCAGTGTGCCCACAGGTGGTCAGGAGGTCGGAGGGCACGTGGGGGAGGTGCGGGGGCCAGCTCGCACTGCATCAAAAGAGCTGACTGCGTGCTCCCCAACTCCATGCTGAGGCCATGTGGGAGTATTTACACCATGGGAATCAGCAAATGCTACAACTCAGGACTTTTTTGGAGAGCGACGCATTTACCAGCCTGGGTGGACCTATGACAATGTCTGGCACAGACACACCCAGCAGACGTTTACTGAGTAGTTCCTGTGTGGCAGGCTCAGGTATAAGCATTCCTCTACACATTAGCTCTGTAGCCCTCACAACGATCCCATGGAGAAAATACTATTCATCATCCCCCATTTACGAAAGAGGAGACGGAGGCACAGAGACGGCAGGTGATCTGTTAAGGACAAGTCGGCCCGTTCCTAAGGGTGGAGCTGCAGCCAAAGCAGTAGAGCCCCAGAGTCTGTGCTCTTCGATATGCAATATTCAACCATGGAAAATATACAGGCTTGCGCTGCACAGAAAAGACTTTCCTTGACGATGAGAAAGCATAGGCGTGGGGGTCATTCCCCGCAACGTGACTTGCCATTGCAAACTATGGGAAATTACCAAAATGCCCACACCTAGGAGATCCAGTTGAATAAACTATGGCCCATCCACACAGTGGAGCCCTACACGGCTGTAAAAAGGAATGAGAAGGTTTGATCCGGGCTGATATGGGGCGATATCCAGGGAGCGATGTTAAGGGGGAAAAACCCTGAGCGCAAAACACAATGCACAGTGTGCCATATTTTTGCATATAATATATATTTATTTCGTATGTGTATCTTTTATGTACACAAATAGATATGTATGTGTGTATGTGTGTGTGCGCGTGTGTGTGTAATATTTTCCCCCTCCAAAAGACATGCAGGATGAATAAGCCAAAAATAATTAAGGAGATTGATTACCTATGGGGAATGGGAACGGGTGAGGATCGGGGAGGGAGTGGAACTTCCAAGTATGCATTTTTTGAATCGTTTTGATTTTTGGAACTAAGGTACTGTTAATATTTTCCCTATTTAAAAATTTAAATCCATGAGGATGGGGGAAACGTCTGCAAGGTTGTAGGTACGCTTGCTTGTGTGGGCCCTCTTTGCAATGGCGGTCCTTGGCACGAGGGATTGTCACAATTCACTCACACACGTGCCTACGGCTCGTACTGCTCTGAGGGAAGCCCCGTCACAAAGGCTACGACACGGCCCCTGGTGGCTGAGGGCATGGCTGCTGCAACAGAGGCCAGCAATGCGCTCCTGGGATGGCCACGTGTCAAGAAAAGGTTCCCAAAGCCCAGATTTGAGGGTGCTTGGAAACAACAGGGAATCATCCTGGAACTGGCAGCATCCAGAGACGACTCTCTCCATGTTGCAGAAGACAGCTCTTAGGGGACGCCCGGGCAGCTATGTTCCTCGAGCAAAGAGTCTGGTCATGACCCCCCAAACAGGGGTCGAGAGGTCACAGTGACGGGCTCTAGGTAAAGACCCTGGAGTTCAGCTTTTGCTCAGATCGGTGTTTGCCGTCCCCCTTTTTGTGCCAGATCCTCTCTCGTGGGGGCTGAAAGACTCGCTGGAGACGGGGCCAAGCGAGTCAGCAGATAAGAGAATGTGAACTTCCCTTCCCACTCTGAGCAGCCCAACCAGGCTGTGCATTTCATGAGAACAGCTCTCTCTTGAGGTTTGTGCTAATTCCTTTTCCCAACTGGGCTGGGAATGCCATCAGACAGCTGCGCTGGTGTGGTCCAGGGTGTCTGCGTCTGTCCTGACAGCCACCGGAAAGCGCGCAAGTCCACAGACACAGGGAGGACATTTCGGGGACTGGCAGCCGTGTGAAATCAGAGCTCCGTGTTTAAGAAGAAGGGTCGCATTGCTTGGTTGTCCAGCTCATTCTTGGGACTGGCTCTGATTTCACATCCCTGGTCACAGGGGCTGAGTCACCTTCTCATCTAATGTAGAGGGAAGAGCATCAGTTAGTGCAGACTAACCCTGTATGCTTGTCCTGGTTTCTTCTCTTCCAAGCTGTGTGACCTTGGAGCAGTCCCTTTCCTTCTCTGAACCCCAGATGATACAATGGAAATACAGCTATCTGCCTGCATCCAGGGCTAGACCAGGGTGTCTGCTGAAACCCCTCAACCACTTACCTCTCTGATAACAGCAGCTCTGGGAATTGAACCCAGTCTTGTCCATTCATAGCCACCAGCCTTGCCTCCCGTCCCAGCAGTCCATGAGGTAAGTGGTTAAAGGTACAGCCTCCATTTTACTTTGCCTTTTACTGAGCACCTGACTCAATCCCTCTGCCCCTCAGTTCTCTCATCTTTAAAAAAAATGGGCCAATAATAGTCCGTTCTCCAGGGGTTGATGAAAGACCAAATGTGTTGAAGTCTCAGAATGGTACAAAGAATGTTGGCTGTTGTGGCCATGGTGCCTCTAGACGCACATCTGTGTGTGCTGAGTTCTTTCCTCCGATTAGCCCGAGGTCTAGGTCGGGAATAGTAAATCCAGGGCACACACTCCACCACGTCCACGGCAGATGTCACCAGTCGCTGGCCTCACCCTTCTCCACAGTCTGGGTGGAGCCTCACACACGTCAGGCAGGCACGGCTAGTTGATGGCAGCTGGCGCGTGAGCCTCACCGCCATCCACCGGTGTAGGCGAGCGTGGGCCTTTGATCTTCTGTGGCATGATCTGCTTTGCACGGAAACTGAGGCCACCTTTGCAATCTGGAAGATATCCAGGCGCCTCTCACAGGTTCAAAAACAGACGTCTCCCTCCGAGGCCTCCCCACATGAGGAGAGCCTCTGTTCCGTCCTGAAGGAACAGGGTCAGATGCGGCTCCTGCTGTCTGGGGTCAGGAAGAACCCTCTGGAGGGAAGGCAGGGCGTGTCAGTGTACAGGATGAGATGATTCAGGGAGGCCAGCAGTGGAGTACAGATCCCTGTTGCGCAGAGGAGGCCAAGGTTATGCAGCCAGTGAGCGGGGAGGGGCCAGGTGCCCCCCCCACCCCCGAAACCGGCCTCCTTACCCCGGGGGCAGCTGCAGCGCTTCCCCGTGCTCTTACAGCTGTTTAGAGTCTGTAAAGCCTCTAATCCCCGGCCATGTGTCATTCCCAGCCAGTCAGTGGCCCTCGCTTCAGCTCAAAGCTGAGAGGCCTGGCTCCCCCTCTGCACACTTAGTGTCCAAATTTCTGATTTAGTGGGAGAAGCCCAACACGCCCCCCCCCCCCCCCCCCGGTGCAAAAAAAACTCAACCAGAGCCGGCGTAGACGGTGCCAGAGACAAAAGGGCCTTAGGAGGCATTTTCAGACGGAAGGAGAGGAGAATCTCTTTTCAGCTTCTCCAGGGAAGATCTCAGAAAGAGCTGAGCTCTGCTCACCCTCCAGGTGCCGGGACACCGCTAACCTTCACCGCTAACCTGGAATTCTAAACCTAAGACACAGCCAGAGAGGGGCACTCCTGCTGGGCAGAAGGTGCCGATGGAAAAACAATTTGAACCTTTTTAAGTTAAGCAAGTGGTTTATCTTTGGGTCTTAAATTCTGCAGTAAGTTCAGGATAGAAATGAGTTTCCTCCCAAACAAAGTCTGATTTACAGTTACCTTGGTGGACAGTGGAAACTCAAGCCGAGCGGCCATGTCTATGCTTTTCTCACGTGCTGGACTCAATCAGGCCTGGGTTTAAATCCCAGCTTGGCCCCTGTTATGACTTGGGACACTTCTGTCACTCTCTGAGCCTCAGTTTCCTCATCTGGGAGATGGGTGATTCCAGACCGCCAACGCCACTCAGTCATCCCAACCAGAATCTTCCGAAAGTGAAAGGTCCCATCAGGGGCATCCCACATGAACAGGGACCCTCTCAGGCAAATCGGGGCTGTTTTGGGAATCAGCACCGGGGTGAGCTCCAAGACTGTCACCTCGGGTTATGCACTCCCGTTCCAAAGTCCACGTCCTTTTGGACACCCACTCACAACTCTGAAGTTTGTTTCTGTGGCAAGTGGCACAGAGAGGGAGGGCTGTTATCACTTCTGGAAACACAGGTGAGTCGACTCCGGAATGAAGAAATATTCCATTTTATTTCCGTGTTGCAGACGTGATGCTGGGCGCTTCCTTTGGTGAGGCTGAAGGGGAGCCGCTGTTGTCAGAGGCATCCAGGGGGTGTTTCGAGGACCCCCTCCCGGACCTGCCTGCTGCCCTCGCCCGAGGGGCCCTGGGACACGGGAACCATTGCCAAGCGGTGAAGGCTTGCTGATGGCTGTCTTCCCTCAGGCTCTTTCCTGACGTTTCTCCATCACCATCTCTGAAGCCACCCGTCCTTTTCAGGAAAAAGAAAAAAAAAACGCAGTAGTCTGACATTCCAAGAAACCCCAGAAGGAGGAATGCAGAAAATCAAACAGGCTGGTCCCCATCCAGCGGTTCCTCCGGGGAGAGAAACGATTTCGCACGCTAATGGCCGGGCCTCCGACGCTGACATTTTCTTGCAATGTACTTAAGTCCGGTTTGTTTTGCTTTCTGTCTCCACAACAATTACCAAGATTTATTTTTTATTGCTTCGGTTCACGCTGCCAGGACCACACTTCCTTTTTCTCTTTAAAGGAACAGCCATACTGAGTGGAGGGGCCTAGGAAGTGAGCATTTTCAATCGCAAAAATGAAAATAAACAAGGCTGCTTGCCTCTTCTGGAGACGGCCGGCCGCTTCCCCCACGCTCGGTGCCAGAGGGGCTTCTGGCTCTTCTCTGCTTGACACACGGCTTCACCCAGCGACTCGGCGGCAGCGCTCCGCGAGGCGGGTTGTCACAGAGACGTCATCCCCCGCCAAGGGGCTCCTCAGAGGAACCCCGGGCACTCAAAAGGCACTTGGTTCTCAACCGCGGGAGACTGGGCTTCTTGTGGGGCGATAGGGACGAGGTTGGGGGTGCGTCTTTCTCAGAGTTGATGTGGTTTTCCAAGGTGATGGTTTGGAGCTGGGGGACCCCTGTGAGTGTCCAGGTTGTCTGGGTTGGGCTTGTCTGTGTCTTCCCTGCCATGTGGTGATGTGGGGCCATTCCAGCAAGGGCGGGGAGAGAACCGGCGTGTGTGCGTCCCCGCTCCTCGAGGTCCTGGAGGTGTGACCCTGGGAAAGTTACTCACCCTCTCTGAGCCCCAGTTTTGTCACTGGAAGCACCTGCCTCCCTGGGCAGCTGTGAGGACCCCCTGAGACCATGGATGGAGTGGGCTTGCACAGCCTGGCAGAGGTACCTGGGTCGGCTGCATAATGGCCCCATCTTGAGATGGGAGATGATCCTGGATTATCCAGGTGGGTCCCAGGTAGCAACAGGAAGGGCCTTATAAGACGGGGGCAGGAGGTCAGAGTCTGTGACGATGGAAGTGGAGGTTGGAGGGGTGCGGGGCAATGAGCTGAGGGATGCAGGCGCCTCCAGGAGCTGGAAAAGGCAAAGGAGGGATTCTCCTCTGGAGCCTCCAGAAGGAACCAGCCCTGCGACACCTTCACTTGACCTGGTGAGACCCACGTCCGTTTTCTGACCTCCAGACTGTAAGAGAACACATGTGTGTTGTTTTAAGCTGAGTTTGTGGTCATTTGATACAGTAGCCCAGGAAGTGAGCACGCAGTGCTGGACCGCTGCTGTCACATCACTGACGGTGGTGATGAGCCTCTTTCCCGGGGCTGTCTCTCAGGTTCCACGTGGGCCTCCAGTGCCCTGAGGCTACACGTTTGTCTGTTCATTCATTCATTCATTCATTCCTGGGAACCCAGAATCTGCTGAGACTCTGCTGGGGCCGACATCTCAGGTGCCCCCTGCCCTTCACTCTCCACCTTGGGCCCGCTCCTAACCCAGAGCCAGAGTTATCCTTCAAAACCAGGTCAGGCCACCCCTGTCCCCGCTTAAACCCCAAAGTCTGAGTCACCGTCTTTCCTGTGCCTTGTGGCGTTCAGCCCCTTCTGCCCTCCCTCTGGCTCTGCCCCCTGTCCCAGGGCCGTGGTGCCGGCCGCCACCCCTCGGTGCACTGTCTTCCCCGGGGGGCCACCTACCTCACTGCCCCCCTTCTTTGGGTCTTTACTCTCGTATCACCTTCTCGGCGAGACCCTCCCTGACCACCCTCTCCCCTCCCCTGCTCTCCCCCCATAACTTATCAACACCTGTTTTTTCCTCTTACATTTGTGTTTCTTGCATCCCCTGCTGGAAATAAGCTCCCTCAAGGCAGAGGTTTTCACCCATTTGTTCCCTGTCGTGTCCTCAGTGCCTGTACACAGCAGGGGTTCAATAAATATTTGTGGAATAAATGAATGAATATCGGGGTCTTTAGACCTGATTCCATGCAGCTCCTCAGCCTCGTCTTGGGTCTCACCATCTCACGTTCTACTTGCATTGGCTGCGTGCCATTCCACACACAGCCCTCACTCAAGCCTCTGTGATTTGGCACAGGTGAACCTTTTCTCTGCCTGGTGAACTCCTATTCTTCCTTCAAAACCCATCTCCTTTGCAGAGTTTCCTCTAAATCTTTCATCCCAGGCTATTTGCCTCTCCCTGTCTTGTGCATTTCTAAAGTACTCTGTGCTTCCTTTCATCGGAGAACTTATTGATTAGAGTTTTATTTTTTAAAACACATCTCTTTCCCTGATCAGACTGTTAAGGTGAATCTTCCTTTTTAGTTTCCTGCACCATTTATCAGAGTCCCTGACACATATAGGTGAACAGAAACAGTGAATGAATGGATGGATGGATGGATGGATAGATGGATGGGGACAGACACCTTGTCTCAGTTGACTCTGGGTCTCAATCATTGAGTGCAATTTTTGGCACATAGTAGGTGTTTAGGAAAATCTCCTGTCCATAAGGACAGGGATTTGTGTCTGTTTCGTCCTAGAGCAGCGTCTGGCTCGTAGTAGGAGCTCAGTTACGCTTGATGAGTGACTAAATACGGGGGCCCTGCTTCCATCAGCTCTCTCCCAAAGGTGAATGATGGGCCTGGGGCTGCAGAAGGGGAAGGAACCTCTAGCTGCTCTGGGGTCTCTCCCTCCAGGCTCACACACACACACACACACACACACACACACACACACACACGTGTTCACATGAATCAGAACATGTTTGACATGGAGAGAGCGGGAGAGGTCTCTGTGTCCAAATCCCCCCGTTTAATAAGGGCACCAGTCATATTGGATTAGGGCTCACCCTAAAGACCTCATTTTAACTAATTACGTCTGCAACAAACCTATTTCCAAATACGGTCACATTCCAAGGCACTGGGGGTTAGGACTTCATCATACGAATTTGGGTGGGGGGGGGACACAGTTCAACCCATGACACCCTCCCTGACATGGACACCCCCTCCTTCCATCACCGCCATCACAGACAGCACCTTCCTCTGAACTTTCTGAGCATTTTTTACATTCTTCTTTTTCTACATTTGCCATAAATTTAAACCCCATGAAGACAGGGGGTTTGGTCTTGTTTGTACACTGCCAGGTCCCAGCACTCCCCAAATAGTGCCTGGTGCATAATACGGGCTCAATAAATGTTTGCTGAGTGAATGAACAAGAGACCTGACTCCCAAATCCTTCGTTAGACTGTGCACCCACCCAGGGCAGGGACGTGGCAGCTTTATCTGGGCAAACACTCAGTGAATGCTTGGGAAATGGAATCAGATTTTGGTCCAGCAGTGAAATTTCCTGTGACTCAGTAAATCACTTTAACTAATGAAGGAATAACAATCCCAGAGGAACAGAAGTTTCAACTATGCAGATTATTTCTGAATTTTTAAGAAGTGTCTCTTCAAAGAAATAAGTCCCTGGGGACTGCTGGCTCTCCATAAAGCCTGACTTTCCACTCGCTTAAGTAGCTCATTTTGGCCCTGAGACAAGATCCAGTTGGTGGTTTTTAATAAATAATGTTTTCTGTGTTACAAAAGCAAAATTGAGAAAATTTACAGAAGTACAAGGAATTAAGAAAAAATAACCCATCAGCCACAGACAACCAGATTGTTAATATGTCACTGTATTTCTTTCTGGTCTTTTTTTATATGTCTATTTTTATATGGTGATAAACAAATTTAAGTGCAATTGGGTTGCTGCTTCAATTACACAAAATCCATCTTGACAACATCCTCCAGTTTCCACACAATTCGAAAACCCCAGAGGCGAGAGTCTGGATGGGGCTGGAGGGAGGGGGTGGGGAGGGGGCTGAGAGCTTGGGTCTGGGGAGGGAGCGACAGGGCGCAGCTGGTCCTGGGCAACGTTGTTCCCGGAATCCCAGTGCTTGAATGCCCACGTGGACGGCACTATTGAGATGGATGTAAAACAAGGACAAACACAGCGCCATAAAACCCATTTCCTGGCCTGGGCTCCCAGTTCATCTGCAACTTGCACTTTTCCAATTACAAGGTCCTTCTGGAGCACGGGTGGGAAAGTGCGGCCACTTCCCACCAAGTGAGCGGCTCCAGGTCGGCTCGGATCTCGGACAATGCCGTGGGTATTTTGGAGGGGAAATGATACATCCCCACGGCCGAAAGCAATGGGGCCGATTCAGGCTTTGTGGTGGCCGCTGATGTCATTTCAGAGAAAGAGCTAAAAAGCTGCTTTGTTTTTCAGACTGTGTTTCTGAAATTGTCTTCTTTAAAAAAAAAAATTTCTGATTTTATCCCAATGTGGATGTTCCAAACCCCAAACCTCTAATCCAGGCCTGCTTGAAGGCCCCTGCCCTGGGCCGGTGCGGGCGCCAGTGGGAAACGCAGAGGTCACCCAGTTCAGTCTACCACAGGGCTCGCTGCCGGGACCCTCGTTTGCTGCTGGCCTGTTGGGGGGCCCGCGAACGGATGGAGGGCGGGGAAGCCAGAGAGAGAGGGACATGTGTCTTCTCGCAGGCCGGCGTGGCTATCCAAGAATGCCACAGCGTGTCTTCCAAAGTTCTGCCTTCCGCGAGTGCGGGGGAGGCTCACCCTTGGCTGACATGCTGGGAACGCTGTCCGGCTGGCACTCGAAGCCGGATAAAGAGGAGAGCGGGACAGGAGAGACCAAGCAAAGGCCCTGCCTGCATGGCTGGGGGGTGGAAGGGGTTAAAGCAGGCCTCCGCCCAGCCAGAGCGCCCCCTCCATGACCCCCTCTGGTCTGCCCAGTCTCCCGCGCAGGAAAGGACCCGCACGGCCCCCCTTCACAGTCCCGGAATGTGGCATTGCTGTCTGGCGGGTGGAGTATGGTTGACCACTAACTGGTCAGGTCAAAATGGTGCTGGGTTGCCAGGTACTGAGGCCCTGCTGTGCGGCTAAGTGCAGCTCCAGGGCCGTCCTATGGGCCGTCTCAGTCGATCGTCAAGGTGACGCTGTGGGTGATCCATTTTACAAATGGAGAGATCGGTGCTCAAAGAGGTAAAGGCCACCCCATGGGAAACAGCAGAGCTGGGATTCACGCCCGGGGCTGATGGCTTTTCCTTAATTCCTGTACCGCACCGCCTTTAAGTAAAGGATGCCACGGCGGGGCTGATATGCCCAAAGATATGCTGACATCCTGACCTCTGGTAGCAGTAAGCGGGACCTTATTTGGAAAAAGGGTCTTTGCAGATGTGATCAAGGATCTTGAGATGACACGCGTCCTTATAAGAGACAGAAGGGGAGGTGACACAGGCACAGAGAAGAAGGCTGTGTGGAGACGCAGGCAGGGATTCGGTTCTGCACATCTCTGCTTCTCCCAGGACTGCTCAGAAGGCTGCCTTACAATGCTCACTCTACTGGTGGAAACCCCGAGGCCCTCAGAAATTCGGACGCTCACACCAGGCATGGGCTGTGTGCCAGTTACGAACGCTAGCTGTGTGACAAGCCGCCCCCAACAGTAATATACTAACGCAACAACAGTCCCGTCAGCAGCTCAGTCAGGGTCTCTCACGCGGGTGCACCTAGACGGGGGCTGGTCGGGGTCGCCTCGTGGGTTCAGCACACCCTTCTCTCTCTGTCCCCCAAGCCCCCCCCCCCCTTT
>NW_020185335.1:13501219-13528980 GCF_003031525.2 Neophocaena asiaeorientalis asiaeorientalis
CTAGAGTGACTGGCCATCTGGGCATCTTAAGTGTCCGTCAGAGATTCCCGCAGTGTCCCAAGACAGAGCAGCAGAGGCTGCCTGGCCTTTTCTAACACACCTGGGGAGTCACACAGAGCCACATCTGCCATGTGCCATTCAGGATGCAGCACCCCCCAGACGA
Source organism: Neophocaena asiaeorientalis asiaeorientalis (assembly GCF_003031525.2). Classification (NCBI taxonomy): domain Eukaryota; kingdom Metazoa; phylum Chordata; class Mammalia; order Artiodactyla; family Phocoenidae; genus Neophocaena; species Neophocaena asiaeorientalis. Next base: position 13,501,383 of record NW_020185335.1, read on the forward strand.
AGACCATCACTGAAAAGCCTGGCAGCTTTCAAGTCCTCCCTGACTTGACGGCCAATCCTGGCCCCTCCGGCTCTGCCACGCTGGCTCCTCTGGACCCTCTCCTCCTCTGTGTCTCCCTCCTCTGCTCTCCGGCCCCCCGGCCGCAGGGGTTCACATCGTGCCCCGAGAATGCCAGTGAGGACGTTCCCACCAGGGAGCAGGGCCAGCTGTTTTGGCTTCGGAGGCCCCGGCTCCACAGGGGTCTCGTGCCCTCACACCCCCCGTCCTCCCCGGCCATGTGAACACAACTGCATCCCAGGGAAATACCTGTGATGGTATTTGGACAAATACCCGTGATCTGAGCTCTTCCTGTGGCATGGCCACAGAGCTGTCAAACTTCTGAAGCAATACTTTTATAACTGAAGTGTATTTTGGGTGCTGGAAATGTAAACTTCAGTGCTAGAGCAGGTGTGGCCATGGACTCAGCCCTAATGGGACAAAATGCACAGTCTGTGGATTTCTACCACAGGTTTATATTTTTAACATTTACAACCAATAAACATTAGCTCCAACATCAACATAAGACAAGGAAGACCATAAATCCTTCCTTTCTAGTAGTAAAGGGAACGGAGTCCCAGACCATAACGCTCGCTGTCATATTTTAATAGCAACTGTTCACAGACTCTTGCCCCGTGCCAGATTCTGTACTAAGCTCTTTGCATTTATCGTCTCATTGGGTCCTTAAACAACCCTATTATTATTATTATTCCCATTTTACAGAGAGGGAAATTGACGCTTTGAGATGGATAGTCACTTGCTCAAGGTCATATGTTAGCAAAGGGCAGAGCCAGGGAACGAACACCCGCGTCACTAAATGAATACTGCATTCATATCCCTGTCACTGAAGCTGTAAGGGGGCAGAGTGTTTCACAATCTACACATGGGCATTTACTGAAGTAACTGATTGGAATGCTCTGCCTTCGAACAGGTTGATTGTCACATGAAACTTGGAGGTACTGGGGCTGAGGGGGTTTGACAAAATTGGGAGCTAGTAGATGGCTTTGCCCTGGAGCTCAGCCCTAGACCAGGGACAAGTGAGGGATTGTCTTAGGGGGTTCCTTAGGCACAGGGGAAGCAAGAAAGGCAAGGAGATGCTCCTTTTGTGGAGAGAGATTCTGAACAGGAAACAAGAGAGAAGACCAATGACCCGCAAAGCTGGTTCTTTGAGAAGATCAATAAAAATAATAAACCTCAGATAAACAACAAGGTCCTACTGTATAGAACAGGGAACTATATTCAATATCCTGTGATAAACCACAATGGAAGATAATATGAAAAAGAATATATATATGCATCTATTTATGTATACGTACAGTCACTTTGCTCTACTGCAGAAATGAACACAACATGGTAAATCAACTACACTTCAATAACATTTTTTAAAAAGCAATGTCAAACTAAATAAAAAACAAAACTCAAGTACAAAAAAAAATGATAAACATCTAGCCAAGCTGATCATGAAAAGGAGAAAAGACACAAATCACCAGTATCAGAAATGAGAGCATTGACACCACTACAGATCTTACAGACAACTTGGAAAAAGTGGACAAATTGCTTGAAAGACACAAACTACCAAAGCTAACTCTAAAAGAAGCAGATGATTAGATAGATAAGAGTACTCTCTATTAATAAAATTATATTCGTAGCTAGAAACCTTCCCACAGAGAACACTCTAGGCCCATAGGGCTTCACTGGTGAATTCTGTCAAACATTTAAGTTGAATAATTATCTCAATTTTACCCAAACTTTTCTTAAAAAGCGAAAAGGACTCAGTTAATGAATCAGCAGTATTACCCCGGTACCAAATCCAGACAAATTTTAAGAAAAGAGAACTACAGACTGACATTCTTCACGAACATGGAAGCAAAAATGCTAAACAAAACTTAGGAAATCAAATCCAGTGATATAAAAAAAGGAGAATGCATTGTGACTAAGTGAGGTTTGTCCCACGAAGGCAAGATTAATTGATTAGAAAGTCAATGTAATTCATCATATTAACAAACTAAAACAGAAAATCATACGATCATCTCAATGAAGATAGGAAAAACGTCTGACAAAATCGAACACCCGTTCCTCGTTAAAAAAAAAAACAAACCCTCAGAAAACAATGACTAGAAGGAAACTTTCTTCCCCTGAAAAATACAAACTATCACAACCTCACCATACACCAGAGTTAACTCAAAATGGATCACAGACCTAAACATAAAACCTAAAACTATAAAACTTCTGGAATATAAGGATAAAACATTTGTGACCATGTGTTAGGCAAAGATCTCTTCGATTTGTCCTAACCTATGGCTTTTACATACACGTGATCTGTGCCTGAACAGTGTGAAATTTTGAATTGCATTAAAATTCAAAACTTCTGCTTTCAAAAGACTCTGTTAAGAGAATTGAAAGACAAGCTCTATCATGAGAGAAAATATTTGAAAATCATAGATCTGATAAAGGACTTTTATTCAGAATGTATAAAGAACTCTCAAAACTCAATCATAAGCAAACAAGCAACCTGGTAGAAAAATGGGCAAAAGATCGGAACAGGCACCTCACCAGAGAAGATCTATGGGTGGCCCAGAACCACATGAAAAGTCGCTCTGCATCATTAGCCATTCGGGAACTGCGCATAAAAGCCACAGTGAGGTACCACCGCATACCTGGGAAGACCGCCACATTGAAGATGGACCACACCTGTGCGGGGTCTTCCTCAGCTCGTTGCTGGTGAAACCTGGTGGAGTTTCTGGAGGTAAAAGCCACGAAACCGTGGACGTGCCCTAAGCCTGCAGCCCTGGGAGTTTCTCACAGCAGCCCACACTCAGCCTCCAGCAACTTGTCATTTGAACAAAATGTTCCTCCCAGTTTACGGCTCCTGCAGCTCCCGTTGCAAGGAATTACATTGTACTTACGACCTTCTGATGGTTTGCCCTTTGACCCCAATTCTCTGACGTGTCCGAGAAAAGTCATCGATCTTCAGGTTGTGCAGGATTTTTCTTGTGGTGAGAATGGAAGTGATGCCGAGCTGTTTACATGCCAGAGCTGAAACTGAAGGTCAGGACAACCACTGAGAACAGTTTGGTAATTTCTTAAAGAGTTAAACATACAGCTGCCGTATGATGTGGCCATTCCACTCTTAAGTATGTATCCAAGAGAAATGAAGGCAAATGTAGGTGGCAGTTTTGTTTATAATAACCTCAAACTGGAAACAACTGAAATGCCCATCAACGCATGAATGGATAAGCAGAATTCTGATATATCCATATAATGGAATATTACTCAGCCATAAGAACAGAAAAAACTATTGGTCCATGCTACTGTACATCAACTATAATTAAATAATAAAAAAAATCATTAAAAAATTAAGATAATTAAAAAAAAACTATTGAAACACGCTACAACATAGATGAATCTCGACAGAACTGCCAAACGAAAGAAGCTACGCAAAGAAGAGGACATAGTTTATGACCAGATACATAAAATTCGAGACATCTATAGGGACAGGAAGCAGATGGATCACTGCCAGGGGATGAGGCACTGTTGGGTGGAAGCAGGAGGGAGGGATGGTACAGGGGCATGAGGGACATTTAGGGGATGATCGTGGTGATGGCTGCACAAGCGCGTACACATGCCAAGACTTACTGAATGGTTCACTTTCAACGTGCAATTTTTTCCATACCGATTATACCTCGATTAAGCTCTTTAAGAAAGAGTCTGAACAAAGAAATATTGCCCTATTAGAGATGTTTTTCTTCTCTAAGAGGGAGGGCCATTAGAAACTGCATCTAATCTAGACATTAGAGATTCTCAGCTGTGATTCTTGAAGCCTGAGGCAGAATACGATTTGCAAAGACGGCCATCACCGTGTCTCATGCCCAGGTGCTCTTACACGTGACCTGCCTCTATAATGCTGTCCCCTCCCCTTGAACCTGGTGACCTTGTGACCACCAGTAGAAAGGAGTGGAGGAAACACTGCATGATGTCCGAGGCTAGGTCACAATAGGTCATGCAGCCTCCACCTGGTTCTCTGGAAACTTTTCTTAGGGGAAACTGGTCACCAAATAAGAATTCCGAGCACACAGAGACCCCCATGCTGGAGAGGCCACGCGTGGGCAGTCTGAGCGACAGTCCCAGCTGAGGGCGCAGCCAACGGCCACCATCGACCACCACCCATGTGAATGGAAGACCTGGGATGTCCAGGCCAGGGGAGCCATCAGCTGCCCGCAGCCCAAGCTGACACCTGGCCGCACCCCCACGGTAGACTGCAGGGGTAACTGCCCAGCTGAGCTGCTAAATGTCTGATCTGCAAAATCGTGAACAAAATAAAAGGGCTTTTGTTTGATACCAGTTTGTTCTGGGGTAGTTTGTTACAGGGCAATAGTGGCGAGACTGGACCCTGTCAGGGATCACGGTACAGCAGGCAGAGGGCAGAGGATCTAAAGGGGTGGGGGTTCTGGGACATTTGCTCAGATAAGGACGACTTTGATTGGTTGAGGAAAAGGTCCTCTGATCCAGCCCAAGCCCTTCACCTTGGAGATCAGGTTACAGAGGCAAGGACAGAATAAAACTAAGTTAGGACAGTTTATATGGCTAGTAAGCGGATGCGCTGGTTCTCACAATTGAACCTTACAACTCCGAGTCCAGGGCTCCAACCTCAGCACTTCACCCACCCACTGGGCCATGGGTTAACCCCCAGGTCGGTGCGGTACTCTTTTAACGGACCCGCTATCATCTCAATAATATAGACTTTAAAAAAAAATGCAAGTTGTTGATCTTCCAAAAGCAAATCTATTTATTAGAGTAGCGTCATCAGCCCTTGTATTTATGAACTTTCAATGCTGATCTGAGAGAGCTGCTTCTAATCCAGCAGACGATTCCCACGTGTGTGTAACGTGTGACTATAACTTTGTTTTTAAAACATTACCTAAGGAAGCACGTCTTTAAGAAAGTTGTAGAAAGAACACAGCACTCTCACCCACATATACTTCCTTCCAGTTTCCACCTATGCAGTGCTGGCAGCTCCTTTGAGCATCTGCTGTGTTACCTGTTCCCTTCTTCCCCTGTAACGCCAGGGACTTCGGCAGGCCAGTAAGCCACAGTCGGGAATGCATTCAGAGACCATTAGTACAGGAAGCAGGGTGAGATCCAAAGAAACCATGAACCAGTGAGTTGGAAAACACTCCATGAAAGGCCTTTTCAGCCTGTTTCTTTCAGGAGGAGTTTGTTTTTGGATTAAAGGAGTTTATTCAGGTATTCACAAATACCCAGGCTCTGCACCAGCTGGAGAGTGGAAACCCGTCCGTCATGATCAATTGCTGTGCAGGGGACTGGCATGTTCCGACTGGGGAATACACGGATCAAAGCGGCGTAATTAGGTGACACGCCTTCAAAGGAGATGAAAGGCCCAAAACATCCTCAAAAACGTAGGCAAAAATATACCCTGAAATCACTACTTTCTTTATTTTGGATGTAGCAGTTCCAATTAAAGGCTGGGTGTCAACGGCATGGAATGCAGCAGTCTTGCACTGGGGTTCTTTCATTCTTTTTCTTTTTTTCTTTCCTTGCTGGGGGAAGAAAAATGATGAAGTGTCATTCCTATATTTCCTCCACTCCATTGGCAAGTGGTGTAAATTCCTCCCTCCTTAAAGGAACCTTAGACTAAGTTGCTGCTTTCACGGCCTTCCACTCGGGGAGGAGAGGGGGCGAGAGGACCAGGAGCTAATGGCTCAAGTATCTGACAGCCCCCACCCCGTCCATCAAATTTTTCTCTGAGCTTTCTGAATGGCTCATTTGTATTCTCAACTCCTTTGCTTAAAAAACAGGGTCTTTTCTCTGTTTATATTGCTAAGAAAACACACAAAGTTCCATAATCTTCTTGCAAGCTCCTTCTCCTTAGACAATTCTTATTCTCTGATTTTGTTAAATTCAGGAGACTGGCAGGTTCTGATGATGAGGGAGTTCTGTAGCCGGGGGATCGATCCATCTACTCCCCTCCGCTGTTCATTTTCAGATGAGAAAATGGAGCCCCAGTGAGGTTGGGTGTCTTCCTCCGAGCAGCAGGACTAGAGGCAAAAGAGAAATTTGGGGGATTTCGATCCCCACGTGAGTGCTCTCCCCACTGTTCAAACTATTCCTTTTCCGTTTGCCTGTATTTTTAATCCTTTAATGGTCACACTCTGACTGCGTTTGCAGCACTCATTAACACATATTTAAATAATTATGGGAAAATCCGCGTTTTATGCATCCTTAAGCACTTTGCCCTCTGGGTTTCTGCAGCTGGATCGCGGAGCTTCAGCGATTTGGCACACTGTAATGGGCGCTCTGACGGCCTCTTCTCCCGTGTGGTCTTCAAGCAGCCGCAGAACACCTGCCTTATTGAGCCGCGGGTCTCCAAGATGCTCGCACAAACACTTGGCTTTTTTTTTTTCTTCTCTCTCTCGCTCCCCCTTCCCTTTCCTGCCTGAATTCGAGGGTGCAGGATGAATGTGCTATTGAAAGGCCATTTTGACAACACCACTAAATGTGGATTCCTCTTGGTTGCCAGGATTTCTCCAGTTTAGATCAGGGCTGCACGGAAGGGGATGGGAGGGTATTCATTGCCAAGACAGTGGTTATAGCTTGAAGTAGAAAACATATATATATATATCTCCTGAGGTAGAAGACATAAGTATATAGGTATATATAGATAGACAAATATGTCTTCTTTGTCTGTGTGTGTGTGTGTGTGTGTGTGTGTATCCAAACGTGGAATCGCACTGTCGTGCGCTTTTGTAGTAGAACGTTATATTATGCTCATTTTCCTTGTCGATACGCCTAAAGTTAATGGCATAATATTTCAGCATGTGGAGGAGCCATCAACTTCAAAACCAAGTGTCTGCTGATGGACAAACAGAAATTTAGTTCGCTTATTTAATTTTGCTATTATTGACAGCATTTGACAGACACCTTCGCATACATACACACCTTTTCGATCTGGTCTGAACACTTACCTGGGACAAATTCCTACAATGTGGTCCTATAAACGTCTGCACGTTTTAAATGCATACACATATTGCTCTTATTGGGGCACGGCTGCTTTACGGTGTTGTGTTAGTTCCCACTGTACAGCAAAGTGAATCAGCTATACATATACATACACCCCGTCTTTCTGGATTTCCTTCCCATTTTGGTCACCACAGAGCATTGAGTAGAGTTCCCTGTGCTACACAATAGGTTCTCATTAGTTATCTATTTTATACGTAGTATCAATAGTGTGTATATGTCAATCCCAATCTCCCAGTTCACCCCACCCCCTTCTTTCCCCCTTGATATCCACACGTTTGTTCTCTACGTCTGGGTCTCTATTTCTGTTTTGTATATAAGATCGTCTATACCAATTTTTTCAGATTCTACATATATGTGTTAATAAGCGATACTTTTTTTTCTGACTTACTTTACTCTGTATGACAGTCAAAAAGACACCTGCAACCCAGTGTTCACTGCAGCACTATTTACAATAGCCAGGACACGGAAACAACCTAAATGGCCATCCACAGAGGGATGGATAAAGAAGATGTGGTTCATATATACAATGGAATATTACTCGGCCATAAAAAGGAACGAAATTGGGTGACTTGTAGAGACGTGGATGGACCTAGAGCCTGACGCATACTGCTCTTAAGAAAGGTGGGGGTGATTGAGAATTCTATCCCCTGTGTTAGAGGACGCCCACTCCCCCCTGCCTTCACCAGCACCGTGTCTGGTCATTAAAAGCAGTCTTTGCCCATGAAATTTTGAAATGTCCCATCGACAGAGGAGGTTAGAATGGAAGGGTGAGGAGGGCCTGGGCTGGGAGGGGGTGGGCAGGGGCGCTTGTGGAGAAACTGGGACTCTCGTGCACGGCTGCAGGGGGATGGTGCAGCCACTGTGGAAAACAGTATGGCAGTTCTTCAGAGAATTAATAAAATTACTATATGACCCAGCAATTCCACTTCTGGGAGTACACTCAAAAGAACTGAAAGCAGGGACTCAGACACTTATACACCCACGTTCACAGCAGCATTATTCACGAGAGTCAAAAGGTGGAAGTAACCCAAGTGTCCATCGACAGATAAATGGATATACAAGACGAGGTCCATCCACACAATGGAATAGTATTCAGCCTTAGAAAGGAATGAAGCACTGACACCTGCTACACCATGGATGAACCTTGAAGACATTATGCTAAGTGAAAGGAGCCCATCACCAGAAGATAAGTATTGCATGATTCCACTGATACGAGGTACTAGACTAGTTAGACTCATAAAGACGGAAAGTAGAACGGTGGGTGCCGGGGGTTATGGGGAGTTAGTGTTTAACGGGGACAGAGTCTCAATTTGGGAAGATGGACAAGTTCAGAAGACGGATGTGGTGATGGTTGCACGACAAAGTGAACGTACGTAACACCACTGAACTGTACACTGAAAACAGGTTAAATGGTTAAGTTTTAAGTTGTGTCTGTTTTACCATAATTAAAGGAACACCTGACAGTAGTAGCACCCACGAGGGGCGCCTCCCTCACTACTTGGGGGCCCCAGAGCGAGGCGTTTGGGAGCCCCGCCCCCAGAGGACCAGTGATGAAAGGAGGCCCTTAGAGTCGACACAGGGTGGGGGGCTGTGCCCGGTGTACCCAGTGCAGGGGCGGCCCTGTCCCATCCATCCAGGCCCAGGTGCCATCTTCGGGAGCCAAAGGTCACCCAGGGGACACGCTCCCGCAGAGAGGCCACCGCACTGCCAACGTGTCAACACGTCTGCACTCAAAGGCACTGGTGGAGATAAGAATGCCGAAGAGGTGTAACCTACGTGTCATCTGAAAGCTACCAGGGGCTTAGCTGCACTTCAAAGACGACACAGGGCGGGGCCCAGGGACAGCCAGCGCGCAGACAATGCGGTGGGCCAGTGATTGTGACTTATTGTGTTCCACCGCTGGCGGCGGCTGGCGTGTCAAAAGGTGGCGGGACCTCTCCATGGGGCTTTACGGGGATGGTAACTGATAAATCCCAGGAAGGGTCAAGCGAGCTCTGAGCGGGAAGGGACACCTTGTCCCCAGCAGCATCTGAAGTCTTGAGCCCCCGATTAACCGATTAACCACAGTGAGAAGAGCCGGGAACACAAGAAGGAGACTCAGGCAGCCCCAGGCGGGAGGCGCGCAGTGTGCCCACGGAATTTGACTCGCATTCCAGGAAGATGAATGAAGGCGGAGAATCTAACTCCCCCAAGTCTGGGTTACTTTAGTCCAAATTAAGAAAAACCCCAAGTGCCTGAAAGTTCCCTGTGCTAGCAAACACGACGCCTTCTCTGCAAATGGCCGAGGAAACAGGATTCCCACCATTTGGTGGTAGTTTCGTTTCAGGAGGAGTTGGTGGGGGGAGGGCAGAAAAGAGCGCATTGCATACCTTCCATTGGCCTCCGGGGTGGGGGTCAGGAAAGGGGGGCCGGAGGTGAGAGGGAGCTGGTGTAGGAGGGATACACTCCCCTTCCCTGTGGCGGGAGCACAGGGTGGGGAGTGCAGGGGGATGGGAAGTGAGCCCAAACAATCACAAATTATTTGGGTCTTTACTTGAGGACCGCAAGAAGCCCTGGGATGGTTTCAGAAGAGACGGTGGGTTCCACGGCTCAGGGTCACGTCTCAGGCTGAGCAGTGCGGAGTGCGTTGCATTGGGTGGGGCAGGGAGGCAGCTGTTGGGGTGTCCGGGGCGAGCTGATGCTGCATGGGCCAGGGGAGTGGCCGTGAGGATCCAGAGGTGAAAGGAACTGGGTGAGGCTTAATGGGGTTCTTAATGAGCTTTTCCTAAAGTGCTTTATCACAATTTTTTTTTTTTTTTTTAGCCAGCTTCTGCATTCTGTCTTAGAAAAGAGGTGACATAATTTGTATGGCGGGCAGATCTGGGAAAGGAGATGGAGGGAGCGTGCAGAAGCAGAAAAACTAAAGACATGGTTGGAGGCCGTTTCCTCTGCCAGAGCTGTCATGACTGTGGGAATCTCATTGACCACATCACCTCCACTCTAGCGCAGAAAATAGCAGAGAGCCGGCACCCAGTGTCAGGAGGCATCGGAGTCCAGAGCCCTCTTTACTGCTGACGAGCCGGGGCTGCCTGACCCTGACGTTGCCTGCCGGTTGCAGGCACAGACGTCCGTGGCGCCCGAGCCTGGACGCCCCCGTTGCTCACATGTTAATGCAGAGCTCTGGCCCTTAGCCTGTGCAGTCTGGTGGGTGCCAGGATGACCAACTGGGTGAGCCGCCCGGGATGGCATAAGTCCAGCATGTGCCGCCCAGTCTGCTCCATCGGCAGAGCGAGTAGACACCCCAATATGGAAACGTGGGGGTGGAAAGGCGGGGGCCCCCAGAGGGGCCATGACTCACCTTGGTGATTCGGATCAGCAGGGGTGCGCTGGCGGCTGCGCATCCGCGTGGGTCGCAGGCTCCAGGCGGCAGTTTAGGGACACAGCCCGGGATGAGTGGCCGGGGCCTCGGGTGGGGCTCATCGCCCATCTGGTCCCAGTGTCCTCTGGAGTAGGACGAGTGGGTGGCCCTTCCATGGTGAAGGTCAGGGTCAGTTTTAAACCCGCTGAGTCTGCAGTAACAGAGGTATCGGAGGAGACCTGTCCGAGGCCCAGAGGAGCAAAGAGCAGAGCCCAGGAGCGAGACTGTGGCTGGGGATGCCGATTCAGACTCAGCGGGAGGCTGACGGGAAGACAGCTTGGATGCTGGGATCACAGCCTGGCTCCAGAGCCCCACTCCGTCCCCTGCTGCTGTGACGCCTGAGGCCACTGGCTTCCTCCCTCCTGTACCTCAGTTTCCCCATCTGTGAGGGACAGTAACAACCCCCCCTCCCCGAGTTCTGGCAGGTCAGGGAGCTGCATATGGAGTATGCACGGCACAGAGTCGGCCTCCAGAGATGTGGGTTCATGGTTTCCGCTCCCTGCTCAGCATTTTGCTCTATATTCTGGAATCAAGAGACGTCAGACTGTAGGATAAATTATGAGACCCATACGGCCCAGGTCAAACTTGCCTAGACTGCTAAAAACACCTCTGATTTAACTCTGCAGAACACTGAGTGGTTTACCCTTTCGGGTTCTTTAAATAAACTCTCTCTGCTCTGAATGCCATCCTAGCTTGGACTGGAACCAACGGAGCAAACAGCCCCTCTGCCATTGCCCCGTGCTCGCTGGACGGGCCTCCTTACCTCCTCGCCGGGCGGCGGGCTCGGGGCCGCCTGCAGTTCAACTGCACGTGCCAGCCGTGAGCGAGGGCCTCGGAGAGACAGCCACAAACGTCCTTGGCTTGATGGAGACATTGCCTTTTGGGTTACTCCACTACCGGAATGTTCTGCTTCCTGCCAAAGACGGTCAAGTCAGGGCACATCTCCCCATTTTAGAGAAAACAACAGTTTTACAGGAAAACCCTGACGCAGCCTTTCATGAGCACGAACAAAAGCTCCCATCCCTCCGGCGCATCTGGGGACCCAGGAGATGGCATGGAGTGATTTGTGATTAAGATGCTCCCCCTTTTCATGTGCAAGAACCTCCTGGAAAAGTGGACCTGAAACAGCCCACTTCCAGAGGGGAGGCTCCCGGATGGCAGGTCACTCCCGCAGACGTCAGGACTGAAGACCCCGTGAGGTCATGATGCTGACTCCAGGTCAGACTCAGGGAGACCCCATCCAAGCTCTGCGACCTCGGGCATCTTCTTACTTATCTTTTTGTCTGTCTATAATGCTGTTGTGAGCATCACATCAGACCATGCGGTGGATGACGGATAACTCACTACAGTTTACTGAGTGCTTGCCACACACGAGGAACGAACGTAACAGCGTCTCGTGTTATCAGTTTTTTTAAATCCCGAAAATAAAAACCCTGTGAGATGCTTATCGTCACCCTCACCTCACAGATGAAGAGGCTGAAGCCCGGGAATGTTAACTGATGCACCTCAGGTCACCCAGCTGGACGGTTCGGTCTCTTACCAACCACAGCACGTCCCCTCTCGTGTTAGCTTTCCTTCTTCTTATATTACTCTTGCTACTTTCCAACCCCTCCCTCTGCCACACCCCTGCCATCTGACAGCCCAGCTCATTGATGACCTTGTCCTAGTTTCTTTTCCCTCCTGGTTCTTGTTGCATGAATAATATGCATGAACTTGACTCTCCCAGATGAACCTGAATTGTCTTTCAGGACTGGGGCTCAAGCATATCCCTTAGGAAATCTCCCCGGGTCCCTGCAGTCAAGGTCATGGCTCCCTGCTCTGTGCTTATCTCAGTGCCCGGTGTCTGTTCTTCCCATTGCGTCTGAGAAACGGTCACTCATTCTTCCTTCTCACTGAGGCTGCAGTCTGTTTCTCCACCCTTGGACCTGGGCTTGGCCGTGGGACATGCTTTGGCCAGGGGGGCTGCTCTTGGGACGCTGGGAACTCATGTGAACAAGCCTGGGCCAGCCTGCTGGAGAGTAAGGGCCACAGGAGGACCAAGATATGTGAATGAACACTTCCTACCGCATCTAGCGCCCAGCTGACCACAAAGCAGGAGAGAGCCAGCAGATAGCAGCCAGCCCATTCCAGGCCAGAGGAACCAACCATCCTCCTTACAGAACTGTGAACTAAGTAAGTTTTGGAGTGGATTCTTACGCAGCACTAGCCAGCTGATACACTCGTGTATGTCCACTGCCTAGATCAGGGCAGGGACTGACACAGGGGCTCAAGGAATGAATGAATTATGGCTCAATTCATAGTTGGAAGAATGGATGGGGAGGACACCAGAGTGTGACTTGGAGGAAACTTTACCTAAATCAGTCCTGGGAATGCTCCCGTTTCCTCTATTTCCCATCTCCAGCTGCTGTAATGAACTCCACTAACACGTGTCAGCCTGAGTCACCAGGTCAGCACTCAGCAGTAACTTCCCGTCCACTGTGTCACACAGACTGATCTGCAGTCAGCGCTAGAGCTTACTCAGCTGCAGGAACGAATACCCCCAGAGTCTCTTTGGTTTACAACAGCAAAGATTCATACTTGCCCACGCTGCAAGTCCGCACACGGTTGGCAGGGGCTTTGCACCTCGTGTTCACCACTAAGGGGACGGCCTTCGTCCGCAGCACCGCCTTTGGGGGGCAGATGGAAAAGAGAAGACAGTGAACTCAGTGCTTTCCAGAGTGTCCTGCTCACTCCCCTGCCCAGCACGTAGCACAATGCCCAACAGGTAGCAGGTGCTCAGTAAAACTTAGTTGAATGACTGAATGATGTGGTAGGTCAGTCGTGGGGCATACGACTTCCTAGCACCTGTGATTCTTTCATCAGAGGATTAATTTTGACATAAATGTAGACTTACAGAAAAGTTTCAAAAATCACAAGGAAAGTTTCCATTTACCCTCACCAAGCATCCTGTAACATTAACTTCTCACATAACGACGATACATTCAGCAAAACCAAGGAGTTAGTATTGGTAGGGTACTAACGAAACTACAGACTTTACTGGGATTTCATCTTCCTCTCCCACTAATGTCCTTTATCTTCCCAATATCCAGCCCAGGATCCCGTGTTGCATGTAGTTGTCACGGGTCCTTGGTCTCCTCCAGTTGGGGACAGTTCCCCGGTCTTTCCTTGTATCTCAGGACCTCAGCGTTTTTGAAGAGCGCGGGTCATGTATTGGGTTGGCCAAAAAGTTGGTTCGAGTTTTTCCATAACAGCTTATGGAAACCACGAACGAACTTTTTGGCCACCCCAATATTCCGTCGAATACTCTTCTGTTTGGATTCTTCTGAAGTTTGCTCACGATTGGCTTGATGTACTGCATTCCTGGCAAGCGTACCCCAGAAGTGATGTTCAGTCCTTTTCAGAGGATCGAATTGAGGGGTACGTGATGCCCACGTGTCTTATTACTGGGCATCACGTATCTTAGTATGTAATAAGACACCATGTGTCTTATTACGAGGAACTATTACTTAGTTCCTCATGTGCGGCATTATTTATATAAGTGATGGTGACTGGGTCTCCTGGTTACGGTGGTGTCTGCCAGGTTTCTCTAAAGATGCTATTTTCCTGGTCACGTCCTAATTCAATGGCCAGCATGCTCGTCCAGCTCTGCCCCTGGATGGACGCCACTGGAGGACAGGTCCATCTCTGTGCCCTCATTGTATCCCCAGCACCCACGACCATATCTCGTAGTTTTTTTGCGCTCAGCAACATCTTATTAAATAAATGAATGTCCTGAAAGATATAACCAATTTTCAGGGAGCTGATATTCAGGGAGTAGTGGGTTTTCAGACTAATTATCCTGAATAGAAAGGGCAAATGATTCCATCCATGCCTCTTGCAGTCCTCATGTATTTTATTTAATCTCACAGTTTACCTTCTCTATCCTCTGATTCTTACCCCACAGCTGAATGAGACACTTCATTTAGGGGACCCATGATTTCGGTCCTATGAAATTTTGGAAGACTAGGTGCAAAGCAAACAACCTTTACATAAGCAGTAGAAAACTGATATTTCTCACTGACCCATTTTCGTGAAGCCCACCTTCCCCTAGCAGCCATCCTGATTTCCGAGTCTTTGTGAAGGCTCCAACTGCCAACGTCACAGCCAGCTCCAAAGGGAGGTTCAGTGTGATGTCTCAGCTACAAGTGACCAGGAATCTGACTAACAGTCGTATAAACAAGCTAGGTAATTATCTCTGTCTAGAGAAGCACACAGGAGTTCCAGGTTTGTTCAGTGGCTTCACGATGTTATCAAGGCCCAGGCGTGTCTCTCCTCAGCCTGTTGGCATTTCGTCCTCAGGCTACAGGAAGGCAGCCCCAGACGTAGGTATCACATCCTGTCTCGTGACAGTGTCCAAAGCAGATGCGGGGAAGGGGGTTTCTTTTTGCATTTCCCTTATGCCTTCTTGGTGGGAACTGGGTCATAAGACCCTCCCTAATTACAGGAGAGCCTGGAAAAGAGAGCACCTAAGATCATAGCCTCCACCGTGGGAGGTGGACCTGCCAGCACACAAGGGGGTAGGTCTGACTTTGCCTAGACAACTCGTACCATCTGCTATGGGGAGCTTCTAGGTGGGGTTTCTGAGTGGGAACCTGGCTGGACCCCAGGGCCATCCAAGGAAGTGGAAAGGTAGAGGTGGTCTGGGGCAGACTTTCTGCATTTCTGAAAGTGTTTTATCAGGTCAAGACCAGAACTGGAATCCAAGTCTCCCATTTGCTATCTTCTTGGTCGCAAACCCCATAAAACTTACAATACATAATCACAGTGAAGCCTGCATGAAGAGCAACTGAGGAAAAACCCCATCCATGCAACTTTCCATCCATCCATCCATCCATCCTTCCATTCATTCATCCTCCATCCACCCATCCTTTCATCCTCCCACCCTTCCATTTGCCCATCCATCATTTTAGCCTTCCTTCCTTCCATTCTTTTGTCACTTCTTCTCTCCCTCTCTCTTTTCCTCCCTCCTTCCACCCATACTTTCAATGTTTGGGGGAGCCATTTGACCCAGTTATGACCAACGAGGCAGAAGAAGTCTGCTTCTGGGGAATATTTTCACCCCCTTACGTAAGGCAGGGACATTCAAGAGAGGCCTCTTTCTTCTTGGGACGCTATCGGGAGAGAATAAGATGCTCGGAGCTGCCACAGCCATGTTGCAACCATGAGGCAAGACATGTGAGGACGAAGCACTCTGAGTCTCGCACTGAGGGCGCACGGTGAGGAGGGAACAGTGCCTGCTCTTCCGGGCTCGCACTCCAGTGCAAGACACAGAGAGAGATGGGCAGTTACAATTCCACGTGAACTAACAGTGTCGGGGGATGTGCTGGGAGATACAACTGGGTGCTGAGGTAGAGGCTCAGTGAGGAACAGAAGGGAGCTAGAGAAGAGAATCCTGGGCAGAGGGCACAGCCTGAACAGAAGAGCACGGAGCTACGATGCATTCAGAATGGAAGGGCTGAGAAAGAAGGTGGAGGTAAGCAGGCTGGACGAGAAAGACAGTGGGACCCCCGCCCCGACTCACTCTCCCCTGACAGCCCTGGGCTCCCGAGGTTGTACCGCCAGCTCTGTCTCCTTTCTGTCAGGTTCCTCAGTTAAGCTGATGCCCGCCCAGCCCCATCCCGGGGGCACACTCAGCGGTGAGTTTGGGCCTTGCTTCTCTCCATGATGTTGAGAAAATTCTGGCGTTTGATATCTGCTCTGGACTCCTGTTTCCTGCTCTCTGCGGTCTCGGGGTGGACAGAGGATGACAAGCCCCTCCGTGGCCGCCCCTCCTCGCCCCTCCCCCTTGATAAGTTCAGTATCCGCAGTCCGCAGAGGCAAGCGGCAGAACTCAGGCCTGCGCTGCCACCGACAGGTTCATCGTGCACAGAAGCCGCTGACGGTCTGGCCCTGGGCCGTCACCTCGGAAAGCCGGAAAGCCGGACTCGCCCTGAGCCACTGGCAGGCACGCTCCTGGGAGAAAACCTCCCCGGGACGTACTATTGAGAGCTGGGGGGGAAATCCCGAAACATAACAAAAGAGCAACAGAAATGAAAATGGCCAGGGACACGGACCCACCATAGATTTTCCTGGGCAAGGTGGGCTGAGGAGCTGTGGGGATGCGCTTTCCGAGAAACCGAGGCCAAAGGAACAAAGGACCTGCCACAGCTTGGCAGGAGCCCCTTCCCCTGTGACGTTAACTGCTTCCTGTTCCCTTCCAACGGGGCAGGAAGATGGAAGTGAAGGAAATGGAAAATGCAAACTACACACCAATTTAGCATTTTGCTGCTTGGAGCTCAATTTTTGCTAATTTTGGAAATGCCAGAAGAGAGAGGTGTTTTGTCAAGACATTAAAAAAATTATTTTTTAAGGGAAACAAGACAGGCTATTCATGACCAGCCAGGGAAGCACACCTCCCGGGGTGCTCGGCACTCCCACTGCACCCGGTCATTTGATTTAATGAGACGATGAGGCTGCTGTGAGCATCCTCTCTCAGCCCCAACGCTGTGCCACGAGGGCGGCGAGGGCGTTAACTCAGGCACAGCCAGGCTTTGAAGCTTTATTTTGTTTTCCCCTCTGCCCCCTCCCACCCCCTGCCAATTAACACCAGGGAGAAATCACATCCATGTGCAGTCTCAAGCTGGCCCTGCCAGTAGAGCCACCTTGTCCCCAAGGGCAAGAGGGCGCTTCAGGGCCAGAAGGTGCCCGGCGAGTCTCCAAGCGGAGCGCCTGGCACCAGAGCTGGGACGCAGGGGCGGTGCGCCTGGGCTGCTGGCGTGAGCGGCTGATCACGGGATGACGTCCCTCTGAGCACCTTTGTAGCTCCGGCACTGGAATGCCCTCCCTCCAGAGCCCTGCGTGGCTGCCTTCCCATGCTGCTCGGGTCTGGGCCCAGGTGCCACCTCCCTCAGGAGGCCTTCCCTGATCCTCCCACATCTAAAAATAGAGCCGCCTCCAAGTGGATCACCCTCCGTCTCCTTACCCGGATTTGTCTTGGTTATTTTTCTCTGTGGCACTTGCCACTACTGAAAACACGTTATTTATCTCTTGTTTTCTTTACTTTGCTTGTTTGCTTGTTTTTCTGCCTCTTGCATTAGACCGTCACCTATAAGAGGGCAGGGAGTGCTGGTATCCACTTTTGTATCCCCGGGGGGATACCAGACACAGAGCAGGAGCTTAATAAACATCCCTGAGTGTGTGAGCGTGCGTGCGTGTGAGCGTGTGACCTCCTAACACGGAGCCCGGCGTGCAGCACACACAGGTGCCATCAGTATCGTTCATTCATTTATTCGCTATCTAGGCATTTGTTCACTTCACACTCATGACAGCTCTTTAAAGAAAGTATGGACCCCAAGGGGGAAGGGGCGGTGGTGGAAGGAATTGGGCGATTGGGATCGACGCATATATACTATTGATACTATGTATAAAATAGATAACTAATGAGAACAGACTGTAGAGCACAGGGAACTCTAGTCAATATTCTGTGGTGACCTAAATGGGAAGGAAATCCAAAAAAGAGGGAGTATATGTATATGTAGAGCTGATTCACTTTGCCGTACAGTAGAAACTAACACAACGTTGTAAAGCAACTATACTCCAATAAAAATTTGAAAAAAACATTCTTATTTCTGTTAAAAAAGAAAAAGAGAAAGTAGCATAAACCCCCTTCTGCAGTTGAGAAAACTGAAGCTCAGAGAGGTTATGTGAATGGTCAGCGCCGCACAGCCGCGGAGTCGGGTTTGGGGCCCAGGGCTTCCTGACGCCAGCATCCCAGCCACCCTTCTGAGCACCACCTCCCCACCCAACTGCTCGCGCTGGGGTAAGTGGACACTGTCCATCCCGGGAGCTGCCGAGTCTGGGAGGCCCGGAAGTCCCACGAGGGGCTGTTACCTGGGCTCATGCTGTGTCGCCCGGCAGGGTTTCCGTTGCGGAGACGGGTCTCAGGGATGGGTGGGATGGCTGGCAGTTGGCCTCTCGCTGTGATAATGACCGCCCTTCATTCGGCCCGTTTGCTGACAGCCTGCAGTGGGTGGTTGTGTTGCAACCCTGGTGTCCGTTGGCGAGGGAACGCTGGACAGGACCTGCTATAGAGCATATATAGGTCAGATTTTATCCTTGTAGCCACACACCTGCCCACATCTCACACACACACACACACTCACACACACACACGCGCCAGGTCATTAAGGCAGGGGAACCTCGCTGCATCCACTGAGGTCATTAGCTCGTGGCTGTTGGTCATTAGCTCGTGGCAGCTGGACCTACAGCCACGGACCTGAAGAAAGACTCCAGGGCTGAGGACACTGGCACCTTCTCGCCCCAAGGAAGCTGGGCTGAGGTCCTGGTCACAATCTCCTTGATTCGGGGCACGAATGACTTTCCAGTGGACAGCGACGGGTCCTGAAGCCATGAGGACCCACGCTTGTGTTCCGTGTCTGGTGGGATAATTCGGTGCTGGTTAAAATGGTGCCGACAGAGTGGTCGCTGAGCAGGGACTGAACGTGCCAGCGCCTGGGGCCCAGACCAGGGAGTGGGGAGCCCAGAGGGCTAGAGCCGATGTATCCCGTGGTTGCTCCGGGTTTCACAGTTCGAGGAACTGCCAGGCTCTCTTCCAAAGTGGTGGCCCCATTTCACATTCCCAGGTGGTTCTCTTTGGTAATGATCTTTTTCCTCTTCTGCTTACTTGTATCTTATAAATTGTTGGCAGTGCTCACCTGCCTCTTACAGGTTGTTGTTTTTTTTCCTGAAAATAACGTTACCTAACAATGGAAGGTGGCATGGAAGACGGGTCATATCTGGCCATACCATCTGGGATGCTCGTGGACTCCAGCAGTGGCCACATACTCTGAGGCGATCGGGACATCTCACGGGGGCGGGGGGGATATTGTAAAGGACACAGGTGCTATGGAGAAACAGGGCTCGCAGGTGTTTGTGTAGATCACAAGACCTCAGCTCCAGCAGATAGCATCACTGCTGTGGAAGTGAGGTGCCCCCCACTTAAAAGTGAGAAGGGGCTCCTGCCCCCCTTTCCTTTCTACACCTGGAGTCCTACCTCCTGACCCTGGGAGCCTGGAACGGAGGCTGCTCTGGGCCACATGGGAAGTTGCCACTAACCACATCAACATCTTTAAAATTAATAACATGAATTCCATAGCGAAGGGGCCTGGGCCGGAGACGGAAGGCTGCTGGCTGCTCCTGGGCCCCATGCGGTAGGTGGGGGGACAGGAAACCTGGGGACAGGTGGGACCTCCAGGTGGGCACTGTCCTGTCGGAACGTAAGACCTTAAGGACTTGGCTGTTACTGGGATCAGATCCATCCAGGCTGATTGGGGACGGTTTCCCCGAGGTGTAGAGCTCTCATTTCAACACACCTTGTCATATATTTATGACTTAGATCGAAAATAGGCTCTTTCTACTCCCCACAAATGCACCTTTCCCCTGTGTATTTGGTTTAAAAGGATCCGATCTTTTTATTTGAGGGCTATCCTATGATTCAGGTTTCGTAGAAGTCCGAATTCTTAAATCCTGCAGCTTCAGAGACTTCAGAAGGTCCTCCAGCTCAGACCTCTCCCTCTATCCAAACAGATCCTTATACTGACCTGAAGACCAGGAAGGATCCTCTGGGCAAGTTTCTAAAGCTCTTTCTCTACACTTCCTTATCAGCAAATTGGGCAAAATAATAAGGTCCATCTCAGAAGGATGTTGGGAGGATTAAACAAGATATGCATGTAATGTTCTTAGCGCCATGCCAAGCACACTGAGAATCTTCAATAAATGACTGGGTTATTACCGTCAGCCGCATCACCAACGCACAGTATTTTCTTTGTGTCCACCTCTCACCTTGTGAAACAATCAAGTCTGCGGTTGGCTCATAAATGAAAGCTCCCTTCCCAGTTCCATTACAACACAGGGGGCAGAGCTCTTAAGTTCATTCCAGACCAGCAGGAACAAGCTCTTACCTTCTCAAGGGCTGAGGTCAGAACACTGGGGCAGCCCAGGTGGCGTAGTTGGCATCCATGACGCCGCGCCCTCTAGTGGAAGGACGAGGCTCCTGAACTCAGGTGTGCAAGGAGGCAGGTGAACGGGAACACGGCAAAACCAGGGGAATTTTCATGCCATCTGAATTCAGTCCTCCTGAAACACAGACAGTAAAAAAGGAAACAAGATTACAAGGCAACGCACACAGAAATGCACCCTGAGGCATTTACATTTGCAGTATCCTTTTCGTGCTTCGTTTTCTAAATCTATGCTCAAAACCACAGAGCAAGATAAGAGAAGGGGCCGCTCGTACGGAGGGGGCTTCCTTTTGATCTGAGAAAGAAATGTTCTAAAATTAACCGTGCTGATGGTTGCTTAACTCTGTGAAGATACTAAAAATCACTGAATTTTATACTTTAAGTGGATGAATTGTATGGGATGTAAATTATATCCCAAAAAAGCTATTTTTAGAAGTTGACTTTTCAAAATGTTTTATTGTTTTTAGATAGTCCCCCAATACTTATTTATTATAAAAATAGAAAACACCCATAAAAATAGATTTTTCTCGAAGTATTTATTTGCATTCTTTGAGTTCCACATGCATTTGTAGTTTGCCGCACCAGAGAAGTTTCCCTGAGGTCAGCAGTACATCCCAGCGTGTGCCAGGTGCCGTGGAGACGGGAGACGTGCAAACATGGATGGTGAATTGAAGTCTCTTGTCCAGTTGTGGAGCCCAGACTGATCCTTAGAAGCAACGGGATGAAAAGAGACAAGATGGCTCAGAATAAGGGGCTACATTATTTGTTGAGTGAGTTAAAAGAAGGATATTATTGAAGGTTCAAATAATCCAGGAAGGCTTCATGAAGGAGGGACCTGGGCTAGAACTTAATAGGTTAAATAGAAAGGACAAGTAAAATATAGTACAAATAAGTAAACTAAAAGTAACACAGAGTTAGGATAACAGCCTCAGCTCTCCCTCCTCGGGCCTACCGTCTGCGTCCTGCGCATCGTGGACGTTCCCCAGAAGACAAGCGTATCATTCAGGGAGGAGAGGGTCCCGCTTCCCCCTCTCCAGTCTCCGGCTGGCACTCCCACTGGCGGACCCCAGCTGGAAGCCAGAGAGCAGGGGCCACTGACACAGACCACGTGGCCAGTCCCCAGGGAGAGAGGATGGAGGAAAGGACAGAAGAGTGATCGGGAGGGCTGCGTGGAGGCGTCCAGCACCTCTAGCTGGGGCTGCAGGGGGTTAGAGTGTGACCCATCCGTGTCCCAGAGGAGAGGGGGTTTTCTCAGGCAGACTGACGGAGGACAGAGATGGGGGCCCTGAGCTGCCCCCGACTTTCAATAGCAGAGGGGCGAGAGTGTCACTCTGATTGTTAGAGTGTGCGGGGCTCTTGTTAAGGTCTCTTTATTCATTTACTTTAGAGCCTCGCTACCCCGCAGGTGAGGTGGTCCTCTGCCATCACCTGGGGGCTGGTTAGAAATGCAGACTCTCGGCCCCACCTGCACACGCTGCCCTAGAACCTGCATCTCGACCAGACGTGCCTGGCGATTCAGGCGCAGGCTGCTCTTGGAGAAGCTCTGCTTTCAATCACCCCAGGGATGCGGGTGGGTGGCGGTGGTTAGGAACAAGCCAGTTAGAGTTCAAAGGTGGGCGTGTCCACCCTGCTGCAGGTACTGGGCCTCAGGCACAGGAAGTCATGGCCGCTGGCCTGTCCGTCCAGCAGGGTGGACACCGCTGCTCCACCCGCCTCGCTCTTCCCTGCAGACGCCAGGAGCAGCCCCACGAATCTCTCCACACGATATACCTGCATCCACTTCTTGTCCATCAGAGCAGGCAAGTGAGATGAAATGTAGTTGCCTAATGTATATATGTAATATCGCCCATGTGTAACTTTTGGCAGAAATATAACATCCACTGATTCCCAGAAAACAAACACCATGCCTGTTTTGTACATTCATTATCCCTGTAGACCCACACAGTCCGTGGCCAGCAAGCAAGAAGCTCAGGGTCCGGTCAGGAGGCGGAGAGATGACATCGACATTGTACGTCCGAAATACCAGCCCTGACAGAAGTGCCGTTGCTGCGGTCTCCGAGGCCAGCTCTGTCCCCACGGGAGGGAGGAGGAGGGAGGAAATGCCCTTGACCCAGGCCTCGGAGGATGGGCCTGTGTGGCCAGAGGACACAGACAGGGAGACAGAAAGTCATTCCCACCGAGAAGGAAGCCACCTGCTACAGAGCAGAGTTGAGTCCAAGGCCCGACAGCGGTGGTCACCTGTCGAAAGGTGTGGGTCTGAGTTGGAGAAGCAGCAGGTGCATCTTTCTTTGGCTCCCAAGCATACCTGAACTGATATTGTTATTTCTTAAACTTCTGGAAGTGAAGTTAAACGTAGAAACGACAACATGGATAACCATGCGTATTTGACGACCATCTTGGAAGTCTGTCGATGCGGAGATTTACGATGCTCCCTCCCCGTATCTAAAAGCGCTCTGCCTGGGATTGATGCGTCGGTCACCTGTGCATCTTGAGCAGATGTTGAGAAAGGCAAAGGTCCGGTTCTGACGTCTTGCAAACCGGACATGACGGCAAGAGGGGGCTGCTCCAGCTCATGGTGGCCTCACGCCATGTGGACGGAGACGGCTCTACCTGTGGGAGAGCTGGGCTGTCCAGACACTGTGGGCCTGGCAGTGACCCTTGAGACATGGAACAAAGGGACCTTAAGTTGCATCTGATTGGATTCCACCCGGTGCCTAATGCAGTGTAGACACGAACTGATGGTGGGTGTGGGGCAGCGTGACTTGCTGGGGTGGTGACATCGTGTCACATCGAGATAACCTCTGGCGTCAAAGGAGACATACGCTGGCTGTGCTGTGCACCAGTGAGCAACCTGGGAGATGCAGAAGTACCCGTAGCTCCGAGCCCCTCCCTGCAGTGGAGAAACAGCAGTGGTTAGCGCAGTCCCAGCGCTGAGGGGACAGTCCGTCCAAGTGGTGATGGGAGAGGGTTGTTATCCTCATGCTATCTTCAAGATGCTGCTAGTGTTAGTGCACAGGGAATTTGCCAAAATTGTCTTATATAACGTGTTTTATATTAAAAAACGTGGGCTGGGGCGGCAGCTCTTAGAAGTATTTCACCCATGAGTGCCGTGTAGGATCCATGAAACGACGGGACCCATGTGCTCTTAAGCATACACACTCCAACTCTGCGTGTGCCATGTCATCGACACGGAAAACACTCCACACTTACACGTTCTCCAAGCTGTCAACACGTGTGGGGCGTGTGGGCTGTCCCCGGGCTGTTGCCAATATCGCAGTAGAGGGAGGGGTGGCTTCAACGATTCAAACCATGACACTTACAGCGGGGCTGGGAGAACCCAGTGATGGGGGGACGGCATCACGGGTGCAGCCTCTTCAGGACTTCCAGTCTCCCGGCAGCCAGTCCGTTCCATGACCCGCTCCACCAACCCTCTCACTCTCCGTCCCTGCTCTTGAATTAGTTGTCTGTTTTCTCTGCAGGTGTCCCTTGGAGACCACACAGCCTTTTTTTTTTTTGACATGATTTCAGACAAATGGAAGAGGAGCACAAAAATTCTCAAGATGCCCTTCTCCGAGGTTCCCCGAATATGAATGTTTACCTTCTTTGCTGTATCCTCTCCCCAACACACGGAGGAAGTTGCATATAGGATCTGCCTCTCCACTAAATACTACCATGTACGTTACCTAAAAATGAGGGATTCTCTTCTGTAACCACTGTACTATAATCAAACTCAGGAAACGAAAACTGACTCAACTCTGAGCTAACCTACAACAGCTCTTATTCAGATTGTCCGGTCATCCTAAGAAAGCTCTTGATTGGCTGAGAGTGGATGGACCGACAGGCTGAAGAAGATGTGTCTCGTCTTCAGCCGGCTCCTGCCCTGCTCGGCCTCTCTGTTCCACTCCTGCAGCGTTTTCATTTTCGGTCATTTCTAATGATGTCCTACTCCAGAATCAGTAGTCATACTGATGACAGGAATGGTTCTGTATGGGCTTCTCTTTCTGTAATAAATCTCTGTTTCAAGCAACACTCCAAACACTTGCCAGTAGGCCACGTGTTTCAGAGCTATGAATGATCACTGAGGTCTGCTTTGATCTTGAGATAACTTATGAAACTAGTTGTGTGTGTGTGTTTTGTAGGAAGCATGTGTGCCCGTGTATGTGAGCACAGAATAATACTGGGGCAGCTGAGTTAGGCTATCCGAGAGGTGGTCTTGAATTTATACAGCCCTCCTGGTTGACTCTGGGGAAGTAAATTCAGTCCCCCGGAGCTTTACCCATCACCTGTCGACTTCAGGCAAGACCATTGTTATTTAAAGGGATCTGTTTTGTTTCAACATTCTAAGTCCATAGATGTGCTGAGAGTCCATCAGTGGAATATTATTCAGCCTTAGAAAGGAACGAAGTACTGACAGGTGCTACGACATGGATAAATCTTGAAGACATCAAGCCAAGTTAAATATGCCAGTTACGGAAAGACAAATACCATAGCATTCCACTTCTGTAAAGTAGTAGGGGAGTCAAATTCATAGAGGCAGAAAGTAGGACGGAAATGGTACAGAGGAACTTATTGGCAAAGCAGAAATGGAGTCACAGATGCAGAGAACCAAGGGGGGAAGCGGGGGTGGGATGAGTTGGGAGATTGGGATTGACATTACATACAGTACTACGTATAAAATAGATAACTAATGAGAACCTACCGTAGAGCACAGGGAACTCTACTCAGTTCTACTAAATGGGAAGGACATCAAAAACAGGGGATACATGTATACGTACAACTGATTCACTTTGCTGTACAGCAGAAACTAACACAAGAGTGTAAAGCAACCATACTCCAATAAAAAAAGTGTTAAAAATAAAAAAAGTAGAATGGTAGTTTCCAGGGACTAGGGGAGGGGTAGGATGGGTTCGGTGTTCAGTTACAGAAGACGAAAAAGTTCTAGAGAAGTTCTAGGTGGTGACAGTTAAACAACAGTTTGAATGCACTCAATACCACAGAACCGTGCACTTACAATGGCTAAAATGGAAATTTTATGTCAGGTATATTTTACCACGATTTTAGAAAACTAAATAATTTTTTAAAAACTTGCATTTCAGAGGAAGCCAGCATTTTAATCCCCTGCACGGAGCAGTTCTGCAGCAGCGCTTACAGCTGTCATTATTCTGGTCCCTCTAAAGCCTTCCCAAATTCATCAGCCACCCCACTGTCACTGTCCTCGGTTCTCTTGAATGTCACCCAGAAAAGTGAGCAACACAGGGACACGCTCGTAAACGTTCCTCCCAACAGCAGTTGCTGGCCTGACGTTAGAAATGAATGATTTTCTACTGTACCAGTGACTCTGTTGTGGGTTCTATTAACACCATATGTTACATGTCTACGTTTTTAGTAAAGCCTGGCCTTGTGTGTCCTCTGCCATCTGCCCTGGCATCGGCACAGCCCACGTGGTGCACGGAGGCCAAGGGCCTCCTCCACCCGGCATGGTCTCGCATCTCTTCCCAGCCAGAAAGCACGCGTGGGAAGAATGCACGGGACCAGGCGAAAGGTGGATTTTATCAGCTCCGCGAGTCACAGTGAAGTGGGCCCATGTTTTGTAAAACATGTGTTTGGCAAATGATTCCCTGTGGGCTGCAGAAATCCAGATGGAGGAAGTTTTCTAAGTGCAACGTCAGAATTTTACATCTGCTGATCCCAACAAGTGCATGGCGCCAAGGAGAAGAAGCAGGTCTTCTGTCCACAAAATCTGAGAGCGCGGATGTGGTTCTGGGGGCTTGTTCAAATCTAGAAGACAAAGGCGCCGTGTCTTCAGCCCCCGCCGGGCCTGGGCGTGGTGAGAGCAGGAGAAGTCTTAACATGGCCCAGAAGGGCTCAGTTTCACAGACGAGGAAACGGAGGTATGGGAAGGTGGGCAAAGTGAGTTGCCCAAGGCTGCCCAAGGATGGAACTTGAACCTGGGGCCCTGTGGACTCAGTGTGGGGTCCTCTTGCCTCACCACGCTGGACATGACATTGGCAAGTAGCCCCTGACACTGTGGGTCTGCTTGTCTAGGTGCTGCCGTTCACTGCTGTGCTGCTATACCCTAAGTCTGCTGCTGTGCCACTCTGACTCCTGGTTCCCTGTGCGCAGACGGGAGGCTTAGCTGACACAGTGCTCGGTCCATAAGGGACTGATAATGGTGAGTTATGGTACAGGAGAGGCCAACAGGACACGGCCTGGGTGTACATGGCGGGTCAGAGGGAGGGCTGGGGACTGGCTGGGCTGGGAATGGCAGGGGACTGCCAGCAGAGAGGGGCCTGCATAGCCCACCGCCACATTCAGGCTGGGTGTCCTGTGGGCCGAGAGACGGGAGGCTTGTCCGCACGAGCCCTTTTGAGGCTGCAAGGCCACGTGCTCCACTTTGACCATGGTACCCGGAAGCCGCGCTGGCTGTCCTCCGCTCACCCCTCCAGATCCGTCCCGCATGCCGCTCTGTACCTTGGGAGGCTGCCCTGCAGGGACTGTGTGACGGGGCTCCCACACTTCCGGTCGGGATCAGCCAATGGGACATGCCAGAAGCAGACTGGAGGGCGGGAGCGGAGAGAGGCCGGGGGCTTTTCCTTTGCACCCCTCTTGCCTGGCTGGAGCCTCCCCAGCTCTCCCCCCTGCCACTTCCAGCCCAGCTGGTAATGGCCCCCCACTCCTGTTAGCCTCTGGATACCTCCCCATCCTGGTTGGTCCCCAGAGCCCTGCCCTCCCGCCCTGACACCGGCTTCAGTTACCTCTGGCGGAGGCTGCTTTCCTGGTGGGACCATGATGGATACAGGAGGTGATCGGCAGACCGCAGGAATGCTGACATCTAGATTCAAGGTAAGGACAACGCACATTCTGTACAGTGTGGAAATCCCCTCGAGATCCCACATCAAAGGGATGAAGTGTTAGGGAAAATGCCCAGAGGCCTGGGCTACTTCTGCAGTCGTGGAAAAGTCTGCAGAGACCAGAGCTCATCCGGAGGCCACAGTGACTCCCCTCCCACCCAGAGGGAAGGGAGTCTGAGGTCTCTGGGGCTGGTCTGGGAGTCAAATTGGAGTCCAGTCTACTGTATTACTAACTAGCACCC
>NW_020185335.1:13529024-13545647 GCF_003031525.2 Neophocaena asiaeorientalis asiaeorientalis
TTCCTTTCTTCAGGAAGCACAGTCAAAGAAAACACATGTAAACCCCATTCTGGAGCTTTTAACCCAGCTCAGCAGTTATCAGCAGTGGTCCTTGGACTCTGAGGTGTTTCGGGCCTCTTCATAATATGTTGGAATGTTATAAAATCACGCATGGGGAAAAGATCCATGCACAGTTCAGGACAGACCAACAGAATGGAATGTAGTAAGTACAAAACGTTCATTCATTTGGTTTCAGATTCCACATTGCTACTAGTCTTTAAGGGACTACCTCTTGTCGAGTTTTGGTGTAGTATTAATGAATAATACCCATAATTATCCAAAAAGACTATTAACTTACCTCTTAATTTCCAAATCCATATCTGTGTGTGGCCAGGCTTTTTTCATATGCACCAGATTGAATGAAGAAGCAGATAGGAGAACCCAGCTGTTTCCTAAGCCAGACATTAAACACGTTTGCAAAAATGTAAAACACGGTGAATTTTCTCACTACTTTTCTATTTTGCAAAACGTGATTATTTCTTTCAAAAATACGTTATTTGTGTTAACATGCAGTGGGTTTACCCTCGTTCTTATTTATATGACTTAATGGATAAGATATTTTTAAATTTTATCAATTTCACTGTAAAATTTGACAGATATAAGCCACAAAAGCAAAGCTCTTTAGGATTTTCAACCAGTTTTAAGAATGTAAAGAGTCCTGAGATTCAAAGGTTTGAGAGCCTGTTCTAGGAACGATATTGTAAACACCAGTATCAGTTGATGCCTGAGGAAGGGGCAGATGGCGCTCATCCCCCACGCTTTCAGCAAATCCCCACTACTAAATTACGCGCCAGAGATTTAGGGCTTGGGCATATAGTGTCAGAGTGCCCAGGAGGTTAGGGTTTTGCTCCATCAGTGGGAAGGCTGTGCCACCCTGGACAAGTTCATTCCCTTCTCTGAGCCTCATCTGGAAACGGGGATTCAGTGGTTCCCAACTGACAGGAGTGTGCGTTGTGGGAACTCAGTGGTGGTGGAGCTGAGGAAGGTGAGCACGGGCTCACCCAAACGGTGCGTGTGCCGGCCCCACGCTCAGCGTTTCACAGCCAAG
Organism: Neophocaena asiaeorientalis asiaeorientalis; assembly: GCF_003031525.2. Lineage (NCBI taxonomy): Eukaryota > Metazoa > Chordata > Mammalia > Artiodactyla > Phocoenidae > Neophocaena > Neophocaena asiaeorientalis. The sequence continues at coordinate 13,530,112 of NW_020185335.1, forward strand.
GTCTCCCTAAGTCCTCATGCAGCCCCTAACCCAGTACTGTCACCCCTTCAGGCTGCTTGGGAGGGTGAGTGAGACGGTGCCTGCCCATGCGAAGACCGTAAACCCCAAACATCTTCGGCGCCTTCCTATCACTAAGGGTAAGGACTCTGGCAAAGATCCTTTTCTGAAGGTTAGGGATGCCCGCTGGGCAGCAGGGAGCCTCACACCTGGAGGACAGCACACATCTGGGAAAAGACGCCAATAATCTCCATAACACTCTTTCCCGGCCTCGGGCCAGTGGGTTGTTTAGAAACGTCCAGGGGGCAAGGAAGACCAGCCTGCTGAGGAGCCCGCCCTGCCCGGACCCTTGAGAAACAGGTATCTCACGCTGTACTGGCTCACAGGGGCGGCCAACAACCCCTGCGCTGGTCTGCCTGGCTGCTGGGTAATTTTACAAACTGGTTTTTAATGGCAAGGGAGGTGGGCAGATGTGGGTAGTGGAATATTCCGCAAGGTCACAGGATCAGATCTGGCCCGGCTATTGGAGACTTCTGGGATTATCTGCCCTCTGAGAAGCTATTTTGGGGACCTGGGTCAATGCTTTCAGCCAGCAAGTGTCTGTGAAGCACCTAGTAGGCTCTAGGCACCGTGCTGAGTGCCGAAGACACCGTGCTGAGCAAGGCTGATAGAGTTCTCATCCCCACGGCAGGTCGCGTGCACAGGTTCTGGGGATCAGGATGGGGGCATTACTCGGCCTGCCTCATGGGGGGGGCAGAGCTGCGTCTCCAGGCCGCCCTGTCAAGGCTGTGGGTGCTGACCCGCTGCGCTCCTGCATGGACGCGGGGCTAACGACTCGGTCAGCGGCTGGGCTCCCTCTGGCTGCCCCACACGCAGCCACGGACGCGGCCACGGGGCCGCCTCCTGCCAGCGTCTCCTTTCGTTTCCGGAGCGGAGTCCTCAACTTGACTGCACACTCAGTGGCCTGGGGCCTTGCTGGAGGGCCGGCGGGGCCCGAGAGTCTGCATTTCTAGCCGTTCCTGCTCCCGGGGACAGCATGGCTGCTGGTGTGGACCACGCATGGGAGGGCATGGGTGGAATTTCTGCTCCGTGCTGATCCCCATGGCCTGGAACAGAGGTCGGCACATAGTAGGTGCTTAATAAATACCCAGTGAATGAATGGATTCCCCTTGGTCCCTCCCCTGTTTCTCAGCACCAGGACCTGGCATCTTTCTCTCGCTGACAGGCCCTCTGGAGTTCTGGTGGAGGGAAGGAGCCCGAAAGGCACCAGCTGGAGTGACAAGTAACAGACCCGACAGGCAGACACCGCTCCCTTTCTTCCATGATTCTCTACGTCTATTATTTGTATACTGTTTCACTTGCTATGTGTAACCCAAAACCTCATGTTGTCACACCAATCCCACCAAATCTTCAAAAATGAGGGCCAATTGAGCTGCAGTGGCCCCCTGCCCGCCCCCCCGCAAGGGCACGCACGCATTCACCAGCTACTGTTATGGCTCCCCAAGCTTAGCTCCCCTCCCGCCTCGCACCGAGGTCCAGCCACGACTCAACATGGGCTCTGTTTATTATTCTAGAGCAGCAATTTTCAAGGGGCTGAAATACTTGTTAAAATTAAGGTAAAGAATGTAAACCACAGCCAGGCCGGTTCACCTTGTGCTTCAAAGCCCTCTTGTTTCTCCAGGCACCGCCTCCTGCAAGCTTCCTGCAGGTCTCCATCAGCCCCGGTGAAAAGGAAGGCCGGCCGCCCAGTGGACGGGCAGAGCGGGGCCCGGGAGTGCGGCCCGTCTCCGGGCCTGCACAGCTGTCCTGGGGCAGGAGGCACCTGCTGGGCCCGGGCGGAAGACAGGTCGGGAAGGCTGAAGACAATCAGTGCAGGGGACTTGACAAGTGATGAGGGAAGACGGGAGTGTGCAGCGTCCAGGGGCGTCTGAGGGGCCCGACGTGCCCGTGGAGCCGACTCTGTCTCCCAGTGCGTTGGAGGTACATGCCCCTCCAGGCTGAGTCCTGGCATCGCGGAGCCTGGCTTAGGTGGAAGGGCAAGGGTGGAGGACTTTGACCACGTAAACGCCGAAAGGCAGAGCCCTTCAAGGAGAACCACCCAGGACTGCTTCACAGCATAGACTGCCGCCTCTTGTCCCCAAAACCTGCTGCTTCCAAGCGGCTTTTTATTTTCTGCAGACATCTCCCTTAAGAAATGATAACGGGGGAAGGAGGGCTCTTTAGGGAGCTTTAGCCTTGAAAGCCCCTCCTGCAGTTGGAGGAGGGCCCTGGAAGGCTGGGGTGTGCGTGGGGCTCCTGCACTGAGATTCTTGAGAAGGTCTCGCCCTCTCAGCGGGTCCAAATCGGTGGTCCAACTTCCTCTGGAGATTAGATGGGCAAATGGGGAGAATGATGAATTAAAATAAAATGGATGAATCTGAGCTTTTTCCAAAGTGGGCTCAGATTCAAGTTCAGGCTACATCTCTGCGGGCTCTTGGCACCAGCACGGCGCCCTCAGCCCACGCCTGTTAGATGACTCACTGCTTCTGGTGGAGGGGGTTTCAGGACCCAGGTTCCAACCCAGTTCCTCTGCTGTTTGGGAGCTGAGCGACGCTGTGCACGCCCATCTCTAGAACATCTTCCTGTTCACTGTTCACGACGGGGCGAGGACGCTGCAGACCCAACATGGGGCGGGCACTGTGGCCATAGGTGAGATGGTCAGAAGTTCAGACGGGGCCCTTGCAGCCAGGCAGGTGGGGACCAAGTCCCCTGCCCATTAACTATGGATGCGCCCTCGGCCGTGTGTTGAACCTCCCTGCGCTTCAGGCCCCCCTCTGCGAAGGTGTGAATGTGAGAGCACCTGTGAGGAATGCAGTCCTTGGGAGCTGTTTCTGTTCGTGTCTCTGGCATCATCCGCTGACCGTGAATTAGAAATAAGATGACACATCCAGAAAGCAACGATTTAGGAATACAAAAGGCACCCTTCTGGCCTTGATCAGTGGCCGGACACATGCTCAGTGAATCAGGGGAGCTATGCTGTAAGCCCCCATCTGAATCTAAAAGCCCAAGAACCAGGAACACTGACGTCTGAAAGCAGGAGAGGGTGGATGTCCCAGCTCAGCAGAGAGAACAGATTTGCCCTTCCTCCGACCTTCTGTTGTACCCGGACCCTCAATGGATTGGGTGACGCCCACATGTTGGAGAGCCATCTGCTTTCAGAGGTTCACCATCTCAGTGCTCATCTCACGCAGAAACACCCTCCCAGACAGAAAACGTGTTTCATCAGCTACCTGGGCATACCTGAGAGCGGTCGAGGGGACACGTGAAATTGACCGTCACATCTGCATGGCAACCCACAGCTTCCCCAAAGGCCGTGCAGAGCCCCCGTACCCTGTGAGGCCTGCGGAGCTTGCGGCCGCTGGGTGTACCATTTCCAGGTGAAGAGCGTTGATTTAGACGTCTGCCGGTTTGGAGCCGTCGCACATGAGGCTACAGGGGACCCCTTGGCACCTTTCTTTTGGGCGCTGATGTCTGCTTTGCCGCGGGAAAGCTGAGTGAGATTCCTGGGGCCCAGCGGGGCGGGCACTGAGGGTATCACCACGTGGCCGGAGCCCTGTGGGTCGGCTTTGAGCTGTGCAGCCAGCCAGGGCCCTCGCGTGAGTCTAGGACAGACGAGAGACCGGCTAATGCATTCCCCCTTTGGAACGCAGAGTCCATCACAGGAGAGCCCGACTCCGGGTTTCGCAAATGGAGGGTAATTAGGACAGTGGGTGGTCCTATCGTCATCAGGCAATTAGATCTGAGGAAGCACTCCCCCCACAGAGGACAGCCTGCATTTATTCAGCTGCCGGGTGAGCTCGGCACCCCGCACGCCTATCCCTCCTGACAGCTGCGCGAAGCTTGGGGAAGCGGCATCCCCGGATCCACGTCGGGCCCTGGGAACGCCACAGGGAGCAGCAGCGGCCACCACTCAGGACTGGGGAGAGGAAGTCTGCGCTTTACTTCTTGAGGGAGACAGTGGAAACGGTTCCCAGAAGGCAGAGTCTCTCCAGGGACGCTTTAATAGCCAGAGTGGGCGTGGATTCACTCCGTGACATGGGCGTCAGGAGAATTCTATTTATTTATCTGATTTTTCTCAATCAGACAAATCCAATTGCAACTGTCCCTTCCCTCTCCCCCTACCACATGTTGCGGTTTGTGAGAAATTTAACCTGTGTCATTTTGCCTTTTTCGAGGCGGGTAGGTAGCAGGGAAAAGTCAACTCCCTAGAGACAGTTACTTGTCTTAGGTGGTCTTGAGCAATTCAGAATAGTTGAGGGAGGGGTCTGGTGTGATCTCCACCATGGCTACTTGGAGCCCAAGCACAGCAGCCCACGTGGCTTGTCTAGTACATGGCAGACAACTCCACCATAGTCCAAACGAGCGTAGGCCAGGAGCTGGTGGAGGTGCAGGCGGAGGGCAGCCACCCCTCTGAGCACTTTGCAGATGCCCTGCCTGAGTCACCAGGGAAACGAGCACAGGGGCAGGTCTGGGACGCTAAGCAGGCCGTTGTAACCACTACTCTGGAGGGATTCCGGGAGTAATCTAGAGTTGCCAGATTCAGCAAATAAAAATGCAGGATGCCCAATTAAATGGTAATTTCAGATAAACAACTGTGTGAGTTTCCTAGGGTTGCCATAACAAATGATCACCAACTGGGGGGCTTAAAGCAATAGAAATGTATTCACTCGCTGTTCTGGAGGCCAGAAGTCTGCAATCAAGGTGTGGGCAAAGCTGTGCTCCCTCTGGAGGCCCTGAGGGAGGGAAGGACCTTCCCGGTCTCTTCAGGCTTCTGGTGGCTACTGGAATCCTTGGCGCTCCTTGGCTTGTGGAAGCATCACTTCAATCCCTGCCTGTGTCTTCATGTGGCCTTCCCTTGGTGTGTCTCCGTGTCTTTACATATTGTTCTTATAAGGGCAGCAGACATTGGATTTAGGGCCACCCTCATCCAGTGAGACCTCATCGTAACTAATTATATCCGTAAAGACCCTATTTCCAACTTGACACGTTCTGATACGCCGGGTGGACGTGAATTTTTTGGAGGACTCTTATTCAACCCATGACAAGAATGAAAACAGTTTTTTAGTAGCATGGGACATATTTTATACTAAAATTATTCATTTTTTTCCGACATTCAAATATTTCAAAAGACATATTTATACTAAAAATTATTAATTTTTACCTGACATTCAAATATTGCATGGGACATTATTATATTAAAAATTATTCATATTTCATCTGGCCACCCAACTCCTGAGATCCATGGCATCTGTGTCCTGTCCCATCTGAAGTGCAGGCCAGTGCATTCCCGGGAGAGAGCACAGCCCTTCCCACCCCGAGGCAGTGTCAACACCCCCTGGGCCCTGGTCTCACCCTGCAGGTATAGGAGAGCTCAGACTTTGGAAACTGAGTAATGGTCTCCCCTTCTTGGATGGGGGTGGGGAAGGAAGTGCTTCACTGAGGTTGCAAAGTAGAAACAAAAAAGGTCAATGTTACCTCTTTTCTCTCCGTCCCTTAGGACAAGAGCTGAGCCTCTCAACTGTGAGGAGTGGTGGCCTGAAGCTCCGCACAATCACAGCCGTGCAGATAAAATGCAGGGGAAGAGTGAGAACCAGGGCTGCCTAGCAAAGTTTGTTAAGCACGGGGCGGCGGGGGGGGGCAGTGAGGGGACACAAACATCCTCAGCCGTGAGCGTGATGCATTCACGCCATTTGGGCAGCCCCACACCAGGCTGTGTGAGCGGCCGCCTGCAGCCGCGGGGTGCAGTCAGTGCGCCCAGCCCTGGGCACCGTCTCCTATTCTCACGACCACCAGTAGTCCCCTGAGTGTCCCTGCTTGCACCCGAGGGGGCTCTGGCGGGGTCAGGCAGTCAGTGACAGAGGGAGTGGGATTTGAACCCCCTCCCCTGTGCCTGACTCCGACTCACACACACTCGCCAGCCCAGGCACCGAGCTTGCCCCCCACGTGGTCACGCATGCGTTTATCCACTGCACAGGTGGTTCGTGTGTTTTACCAAGTGCTTGGGGCCACTCAAGGCTCGGGGTCCCTGCAGGAGGCTTCTGGGTGTGCAGGGGGTGATGACTGCACGATGGAGAATGAAGAGGGTGCAAGTAAAAGGGTAACGAGCGCGTGTGTGTTCGTCTGTGTGTGCGTGAGCGTGTGCGTGCGAGAAGGCCTCTGTGGGTGAGTGTAGGAGTGTGTGCATATGTGCGGGTGAGTTTCTTTTTTTTTTTGGTGGTTTCCTCTTTATTAATGTGTCTCCTACCTTCCCCCCACAATTTCAGTCCCTTCCATCTACCCCCCCAAAAGAAGGCGGTGAAAAGAAGGGATTGTTGGAGTTCTGAGCCCCTTGGGCCGTTAGAAAGGGAACAGAAACCAAAACACTCAGTGGATGTGACAGGGACTGACAATCGAGAAGTCTAAAGCAGAGCGCGAAAGGTGGAAGAGAAAGAGGGAAGGAGTGCTTGCACACGCGTGCATACGTGTATGTGGTGGTGTGCACCTGTGAGTGTAAATGCGCGGGCATGTGATTGTGTGTGTGTGTGTGCTATATCAAATGCGGTGGTCAGAGAAGCTCCCTCTGATGAGGTAATGTTCCGGAAGACACCATGTGAAAGAAGTGAGGGAGAGAGCCCTGCTGACTGAGGGGAAGAGTGCAAGGTGGTGGCAGCAGCAAGTGCAAAGGTCCTGGGACAGGATTGGGGCCGGTGTGTGGAGGCTCAGAACAGAGCCCGTGTGGCCGGGACTGCGTTTACATCTCACGGCTTCAGCCTTTTTGACACTGGCTCTGTCACCCTGTCAGAAGTCCTCAGGGAGGCATGGCATGGCCAGGGAGCCAAACCGTCCATACTGACTGGCGAGTCCTGCATTTCTGACTCAGCAGATGAGAGAAATGTCACTCTGTAGAGCAGAGATTCGGTAGAAAACCCCAGAGACATCCACTATACTACCTAGGGATTTACCCACCTATTATTAGAGGCTCTAATAATATAGGCTCTTTGTATGGGCAAAAGAATACACATATTATCCAGAAACCTAAAATGTAATGGCATATTTCTATAATGAAAAAAAACTTCCCCAAACCTGTGAGATGTTTTCTACCACAGCCTTCACTGACGTTAAACCTTCAACATCTGGTAGAACAAGACTTCGGTCACATCCAGCTCGACGGGATCAGCCCCAGGGAAGACTTGAGTAGAGAGGATCTCTGGTTATGGACACAGAATAAAAAATGAACAGTGATGAGGGTGGGGAATGGGGAGGTGGGCAGTGGAAGCTGCAAGCTCAGATATAGGTGGCATTTTGGAATGAAATATTGATTCCTCAATATACAAATTACATATCTGTATGTAAGTCAAATCATTACGCTTAAAATCATTATCACCTTAAACCTACATAGTGGCATGTGTCAATTATATCTCAATAAAGATTGTACGTCAAGAAAAAAATACACAGAGATACACAGAGTCTTTCAGAATCCAAGTTTAAAAAGCTGAGCAGTACGTGGTGAATCCTTTGAACCCAGGCACCGGAATCGGACAAACCAGGAGTGGAAACTCAGCTCTGGCCACGTGGCCTTGGAAGTCACTTGAGCTGAAAAACGGGGAAACCAGGATTTCACAGTTCCCAGTGTTGCTTCAAGATAGCAGGGAACAGAGTAGCCGTGGATGACAAATCAGACAGAGGAACGTCTCGAGATGACTACAGTGAATGGAAAGGAAAAAGACAAAGAGAGGAGGTCCCCACAAGCAGAGAGAAGAGGGTGGACCCTGAGGGCAGACAAAGACAAGCCCATATTTGGAGAGAGCACCAAACGTGACCTGTTTAGAGACAGGTGGGAACATTCCCCTTAACAAGGAATTAGAAGTGCTGGTGGAAGGGACTCCACACCTCCACGTTTCATGGCAGGAGATGATGGAGCAGTTTCCCCAAAGTTCTGAGCCAAAGAAAACAGGATGAAGAATATGAAGCCCAGGTACATTGTCTTTCAAGTACGAAGACAACAAATCGGTATTTTTGAGAACAAAACAAGAAAACACTGAACGCTACACTCATTCATCCCATCAGGGCACTGGAGAATTCCTCGATGACATGGAGCTGAACGAGAGACTTACGAAGAATCCCAAAAGAAGACACTGTGGGGAAGTGATGGGTGATACCATGAAATCCACATAGCCTGGGATTCTGCACACTTGGGGCGATTGTTGTTACAGAATAGAATTTACCCTAAACAGTATAAACCCTAAATATGGAACTTTACACCTGGGGGGGATTAGTATTCAGAACACAGTTTACATCGTATGGGTCCCGTCAAAGGACACGTGATACAGGCGGTTAGTGGGGCCGCGTGGAAGCTGGAGCCTGGGGGGAGTCAAACAGCGTTGCCTTAAGGGCACAGCCTTCAGGTCACCCCTCCCCACAGTTTTGGCATCCACTTTTCTTAGCTTTGGAGTGATTTTTAGGAATCACCATCTTTTTTTTCTTTCTTTTTTTTTTTAACATCTTTACTGGAGTATAATTGCTTTACAATGGTGTGTTAGTTGCTGCTGTATAACAAAGTGAACCAGCTATACATATACATATATCCCCATATCCCCTCCCTCTTGCGTCTCCCTCCCACCCTCCCTATCCCACCCCTCTAGGTGGTCACAAAGCACTGAGCTGATCTCCCTGTGCTGTGCGGCTGCTTCCCACTAGCTATCTGTTTTACATTTGGTAGTGTATATATAAGTCTATGCCACTCTCTCACTTCGTCCCGGCTTACCCTTCCTCCTCCCCGTGTCACCATCTTTTGTGGTAAAGAATTATTTTGGCAATTCCCTTGGTGTTACTTTACATTTTTTCAATTAAATTCAAGTAAAAGAAATGCATTTTCTTTTTTTTTTTTTTTGTGGTACGCGGGCCTCTCACTGTTGTGGCCTCTGCCGCTGCGGAGCACAGGCTCCGGATGCGCAGCCTCAGCGGCCGTGGCTCACGGGCGCAGCCGCTCCGCGGCATGTGGCATCCTCCCAGACTGGGGCACGAACCCGTGTCCCCTGCATCGGCAGGCGGACTCTCAACCGCTGCGCCGCCAGGGAAGACCCTACATTTCCATTTTTAAATAGTGTGGATAGTGTTACTCCCGTGTATTAACTTCCTCTCTTCAGCTTTCTATCGATATTTGTGTACGTATGTAGGAGGACATTCAAAAAGACAGCCACATTAACATTAATCCCATTTTGGAGGAGTTAATACATTTTGGGCGGTTGGTTGCTTTCTTAGGAATTTCTGCTTCAATTTTTTTAAAAAGCAAGCATGAATGATATTTATAAGAAGCAATTACACCAATACTTAAAAATACACCACTATATGCCTTTCTCGGAGAAAAAGAAAACCACAGTGGAATATATCAATATATTGTACCTCCCTGAAAGATAAATCTAAGTTATTTAATTGTGGGAAATAAACCTATAAGCAGGCAAAAAACACTGGATCGCTAAACGGAATTCCATTTAAATAAAAGGGTATCTGGCCTAACTCTGAGATGCAGATGTCAAATGCTTCCTTTTTTTTTACTTTATAATTTATTCATGTATTCAACAAAGTGCCGAGTGCCTACCATGTGCTGGGCATGTCTCTTTTATTTGATGACAGTCCCCTAGGCTCCTACGGACGAACGACAAGATTACCTTTAGACGAAATAAAAGTGAGATCCCAAATCATCAGAGGGTTCACTGAGTCACTGTATACCAAAAGGCAGCTTTGAGAAAGCATCCTCTTGGGAAGGAGCCATGACCGTAATGGCTGTAAATGTTCATGCCCCCAAGATGGCACCTCACTCTTCTTCTAAGACGCAAAATCTCTCAAAAGTTTCCGGAAGAGGAGCCAGATGCACAATGGTAAGAGAGCCTGCCAGCTTTTAGAAGGTCAGGTGATGCAGAAGTGCTGTTGGTTTGACTTCCTGAATACACAACGAAAGTTGTATTGAAAAGGGAAACCCCAGGCTGGTGTCACGCCAGACACGACCTCTTCCCCTCCTTCTCGGGGACTAGACCTTCGTTGTGACCTTGGCCTCCTGGGGAGACTAATTACAGCTCAGTCCCCTCTTGCAGGGACCCTGAAGCCCCACTCCCAGCCCCCTGCTGCCCAGTCTGTTGCCCGGTCTAGGGCTGCCTTCCACTGGGTGGTCCCTCCAGCACTGCAATGGCCCTCAGAGTCTGTGGGCCCCAAGCCAGGCCCAGCAGCGCCCCCACTGCCATCATCCCGCTGGATGCTGCGTTAGAGCCTCCCAGGCCACTTCCTGCCGAGATGCCGGGAGGGAGCTGCACTCTAACCTCTGGGTTGTCCAGCCTGTAAGGGCCGGAGCCCGGTCAACCAGCCTTGATCCAGAAGCCTGGGAACTCAAGCCTTGAGCATCTTAGGGAAAAAAACAAGAAAGACTTTCCTAATTCTGCTGTCTTCCGAATACCACTCTGGATTCTGGCTCCAGCCCCTCTGAGATTGTAAACATCTGGGGGGTGACAGACAGCCTGACCCTGTGACTCCGCCGCAGGCCCCCTGTGGATACGCAGATGACGGGTGGAGAGCGGTCAGCCGTCCCAGCCCGATAAGGGTCCCTAAAAACCCCAAATCAATGGGCAGATTTAGCCTTCTCAAACCACGCCACATACCAGCATCTGTGACATATGGTACAAATAAAATGGGCTTAGTCTTACATCGGGAAGGAGGTCATTAGAGGCAGCTGAAACTGGGAAACCTCACGGCAAAGACAGAAAAGGCCAGGCTTGGAGACGACACGGCTGCACGTCCAGCTGCGCACGCTCCGTGGGTCAACACTGGCTTTGCGTCCAGCCTTGGAAGACTCTGCTCCTTCACTGGAGGCTAAATTTGTCCCCGAGCACCCACTGCCCTGTGGAAAACCTGGGCTAAGACTTCAAATATGACCTAAGTCTTGGTCAAAACACAGGCAGGCATTCATGTGAGTAACAGACGTGTCACTGTGTGCCTGCCGCACACGGTGCCCATGGAGGGGAGGAGACCAGAGCTTCTCCTCTGTTTCAGGACCTGCTTTGGGTCCAGCTTCCCAGGACAGGCCTCCGAGGGTCTGTCCTCCTCTTCTCTCTACTCCCAGCGCCCCGAGTCTGCACTTCCTGTGCGCCAGAGCCGGAGGCCACCCCTCAATTCCGTAAGCTCGGGTCTAAATGCACCAAAGAGGAGGGTCCTCCCCCAGATGAGTGCCTCCTTGATAAATGGATGGAAAGGGCCCCAAATCTCCCACCTGAAAAGGGCCAGGATGTAAGGAGGCCACAGAACACGAGCAGTGATGCGGCCATGGGGACGGGGACCCGACCGCCGTTTTCAGTAAATGCTTTTACTTTGTTTCGTTTCCCCCTTTCTCTGTCCAGGCTGAAGGGTCACTAACAGCTCCGGGTCCAGAATATGCTCTGGGACAGTCATCCCCTACCTTTTGCCCTCACAAACTATTACATCCAGCCCCCCACCCCCACCCCCGCCGCCAGGCCTGCGAAAGCCCGCTGAGCCACCTTTGTTTTGTTTGTGTTGATCTGTTTAATTGCACGATTGCTTTTGAGGCTTATTTAAGGAGTGGTTTAATTTGTTTCTTCCTGCTCTCCTGGCCCCGCCCCAGACGTCAGGTCCTAGAGACAAGGGACCTGAGCTGTCATTTGCACGGAAGTGTCTTGGCGCCTGGAATCTAGTGAGCGGCGGCTGACCAGAGGAGGGGGTTGCCCACGAGATTGTGGGGTGCAGCCACGGCGAGCGCTTGGGCTTTAACTTTGACTGTGGCTTTTACCAATGAAACATTCCCTCCCTCTGCATTTTGTCCTAAGAGAAGCAGTAGCGAGCGGTGAAGACCTCGTTGTTTCCATCACCGTGGAAGCTGGCATCTCATCTGGAAGGCACCAGCCCTGTCAGGCAGGCCCGGCCTATCCAGCCCCCAGATGGGTGTCAGGCTGCTGGGACCATCCCAGCTGGCTGACATTACGGCAGTTACTGTAATAAAGACCAGGGTTAGCTGACAAACTTGGTATTTTCTTATACGGCTGCTGTGAATTTTACAAAGTGTGAGGCAAGCCTCAGGTCGGCAGCGCTGCGGCAAAACAAAAACACACAACAGAAGAAAACCACACTGCCGAGGTCAGCTGTTGAGGTTCTCCTCGTGTACAGCTGTTTGAAAACTACAACACAACACAACACAACACAATACAATACAATACAAGCAGCTGTGTGGTGGGAGAAGTGAGGTCAAATCCAGGACTGAAAGAAGTCTGTTTGGAGCTGCCATTGGGGGTGCAGGGCTGCCCCGTGGAACTGCTGCAGGGATTTAAAGAGGCAGAAGTTCATTTCCTGCGATTTAAGGAACTTTGCTGACGCCTGTGCTGGCGCGGAGTTCGAAGGACTGGGAATGGATCCGGCCGCCCAGGCACACAAGGCGCACGCTCCCCCTGCAGCTCGTCTAAATGCGGGGCTGCTCCACGTTGATTGATGGCCCAGGCAAACGACCTATTAATCCAACAGCAGCCCCACTTCTATTCCTAACTTACTGGAGGCAGAACGGCCACTGGAAGTGGTTTTCAACTGCTTCCTGTGGTTCCCCCGACTCTGCGGGGCAGGGGCTTCTATTTTTAGAGAGTGACCATTGCCATGAAGGTCCAGTCGGCCATAGATGCGATGTGGGGACTTGCGGGTGGCCTGGGCAGACTGGGTGGGCTCTTCATTCAGATGGTATTTTAAGAGTTCCTTTCAAGTGACGCATAGTGGAGAAGGCCACCACTTCCTCCTGAAGGGTAAGAGGGTGTGTCGAGGCCAACAGACGCTAGGACGCTTGGCCGTAAAGTGTGTCACTGTGTTTGGAGGGCTGGTGGCCTCCCCATATGAGGCTGCATGGCTGGCGTCCATGAAACACCAAGATGTATACACGCTCATTTGCATTTACCATGTACCTTCCCTGAGTATGACGGTACGTTGTGGATTTTTGTTCAGAATGGCTCAGTTTCACATATTCTGTTCCCTTCCAGTCAATGGGTCCCGTGTTAGTTTGGGTTTCCTGGGAAGCAAATCCTGGCACAGGGGTTCACGTGCACGTTGCTTCCGTGGGAGATGGTCCCCGTCAGCACCCCTTGGGACGTGGGCAAGCGAGGCAGGAATGGGAGACAGCCAAGGATGTCGGTGAGTCGGAGATTCCTCAGAAGGCACTGCGGGGCCAGGTGGCCCATTTCTCCAGCTCTCCGAGGCCGCAGGTTCTTCTGAAGGTGAAGGACCCTCTTTGTGGCCAAGCTGGGGCTCCAGTTGACACGTAAGCCTGCAAACATGGGAGCAGGAAGCAGGGAACGGAGCAGGGAAAAGAATTCACAGAGAATCTGGATGGCAAGAGCCGTGGTTTCTGTTGGTTTTCCTGCCCCCGTGGCTGTTTTTTCTCATGGCTCTCAGTTCATCACAGATGAAACTTTGTCACATCTCAGCATTCGTACAGCACTCCTCCTGGCTATGAAGCATGATCTCTGTTTACTTTGCATCTTATTTTGTGCACTCATTTTATGCAAATCACACCCACAATGAAATATCCCCACGCGGCCACAAGGACAGCTAAGGTTAAAAAGTCTGATAATTCCAAGTGCTGGCGAACATATGAGCAACAAGAACTCTCACACGTTGTGAAGAAAACAGGATGGCCTATCTTATAAGGTTAAATACAGACTCACCATAGGCCCCAGTAATACCCGCTTCTAGATGTTACCCCAAGAGGACGCACGTCCACACAGAGTCCTGTGCATGGATGGGCACTGCAGCACTGCTCATACTAGCCCCAAGCTATCTGGAGCATTCTGCCTGGGTTCAAGCCCCGCCTCTGCATGTTAAAATGCTGAGTGATGCTGGCTTAGAAACTTAGCCTCTTTGAGCCTCTCTTCCACATCTGTCTAATGGAAATAACAGTAGCGACCACCTCATAGGGCTGTTGTGAGTATTAAATGAGTGAATATGTCTGAGAGCTCCATATTGGGTTACTTGTATCCCTCAAAAAGATATGTTCAAGCCCTAATCCCTGGAACCTGTGAATACGACCTTATTTGGAAACACGGTCTTTGCAGACCTCACCACCAAGGGCTGAGGTGAAATGTCTGCTGGGACTGCTTCCCAGAGGTGCACGGCACCACCCAGGGCCTTCTCCACCGCGTGCAGCGACGAGAGACAAGCTTCACGGGCATCCCTTGGGCCAGCAGATGGCCAGGGGTGTGGCCCAGCTCACCTGTATCCTACCTGGGCCGTCTTAACGGGTCCATCACCCCCTGGGGCTGCCCCCGCAGAGCTCTGCCAAGCACATGTCCTGACATCGGCGGGCGGCCAGGCGCGCTCACACACACGTGCTTGGGCGGAGATGCGTATCACAGCCCCTGAGATGTGGGTTTTCTTCCAGATCAGATATGGGCCGAGGCCTCGCAGCTCCAGCAGAAGGGAGGAGAGGCACCGCATCTGAGTTGCATTAGCCAAACCAGCCCCAATTTATTTTTCCATGCCTGAGAATAATGATACATTTTTAGTCTTGTGACATGCTGCACTTCAGGGAAAAGGCACAAAGACTCAAGTAACCCTGAATGCGGTTGTGGCCAGGCCCCTTCCGTGGATTTCTCTCCACCTTCCCGGGACTCCGAGAGACCCAGCTCCCATCCCCGGCGTCCTTCATCCCACCCCGTTCCGCTCTCGCCCCCAACACCCCTCTGCAGGTTACCTTTTATTTCGACACAACACGTCAAAGAACAAGGTTTGGTTTTGGGAGCCCAGCTTTGTTGCTTGCAAAAGACTGTCTAAATGGAGTGACGCAGGTGTGCTTTGGGGGTGGTCTGACAGAGAAGCCCGGGGACAACACCAAGCCCGTGGGCTAGTGCAGCCCCAAACCGGAAGCTTTCCAGCCAAGCAAGCACGGTGAGGAGAGACTGGATGGATCTCAGCTCAGACCACAGTCATGATGAGATCCACGTCTGTTCTTGGCAAGTATCCGGTAGGAGAAAGTCTGCCTTCCGTCCTATACCACTTTCTGTTGGTGCTTTTTCTCCTTTATTTTAATGCAACTCCCTCTCCCCTTTAACCCTCTGTGACCTTGTGCACTCTCAGCAGCACCGCCCTACTGAGACTTGTTCCAAAAAACCAGTGTCAGTCATTTACACGTTAGTATAAATAAGCCACGGACGGGCTCCTTTTCTGGGCTGGAAGTGGCATTTAAGCCCCAGTAGTTCAGCGCTCGAACCAGCAGGCAGGCTGCGGCTGTCTGTATCTATAGCTGAAGCTGCTCCTGCCTGAGGTGGACAAAAACACGTTTGCAGCACATACTCATCACGGGCACACGTGCGTGTGCGTGCGTGTGTACAGGTGCACACACACTCTTCCAGGATCCCAGGGTGGAATCCAAGTCACAGTTTCCAAAGGTCATTATGGGTGTTCCAGCACTGAGAAGCGCTGCCAATGTTGTCCTCCGAAAAGGAAGTGAGTGTTCCCATGCTGGAACGAGCCGGCTGTGTCTACCCTTG
>NW_020185335.1:13545724-13566199 GCF_003031525.2 Neophocaena asiaeorientalis asiaeorientalis
AGGTGTACGGGGCTTTGCGCTTATTACAGAGTCACGTTATAAACAGGACTTCTTTTTAATGGTAGTGGGCACCAACTCAAAGATGCCTGCTGAAAAACTGTGCTCTTCTCTCTGCTGACTCATTTGGTGGGAATTACAGCCCCAAATGCCAGCGTGTGGCTGAGCCACATGACCCTCCACTGAAAAATAAGGACAGGATAGTTTCGGTCTTGCAAACAAACAACAGAGATGCAGCCAGATCTTCTTCCTCTGTTTGTTTTTTTTCATTCACATCAACAGCTCTACACCCAGCATTCAATGTGACCCCCCTGGGCCAGTGCCTCCAGATTTGAGAAGAGAGAGGAATGGGTCACAAAGTGACCACACTGCTTTTTAAAATTTTTTTTTATTTTTTATTTTTTTGCGGTACGCGGGCCTCTCACTGTTGTGGCCTCTCCCGTTGCGGAGCACAGGCTCCGGACGCGCAGGCTCAGCGGCCATGGCTCACGGGCCCAGCCGCTCCGCGGCATGTGGGATCTTCCCGGACCGGGGCACGAACCCGCGTGCCCTGCCTCGGCAGGCGGACTCCCAACCACTGCGCCACCGGGGAAGCCCTGCTGTCTTAAGTTTTTAATAAGTGAAAAGGAACCTTGGTATATAACAGAGGGAGGAAACGGAAACTCTGAATGCTCTGATTTTTCGGCTGACTCCTAGAAGTAGTAGCATGATAAAGAAGCTGAAAGGAGAAACAAACCCTGGACTCCAGCTCACTCTGCCACTAACTAGCCTGGTCACCTGTACTGCCATTTTCCCTCTGGGACCCCAGGATTCTCATCAGCGAGATGAGGAAGTTGGTCTTGGCCAGAGTGGCTCTTCCCTGGAACATACAACCCCAGGCCAGCACCCACCCCAGGCACGGCTTATTGGTCAGCTCATGTTCTCCGGCAGACCTCTGAACCCTTCTCAACCCCGCTCTCTGTGAGCCATTAGCAATCGGTCAGAAATCTAACAGCTACATGTGGTTGTCATATCCACATGTGCTGTGTTTGCCAACTATTTCCAGTAGTTTC
Source organism: Neophocaena asiaeorientalis asiaeorientalis (assembly GCF_003031525.2). Classification (NCBI taxonomy): domain Eukaryota; kingdom Metazoa; phylum Chordata; class Mammalia; order Artiodactyla; family Phocoenidae; genus Neophocaena; species Neophocaena asiaeorientalis. The sequence continues at coordinate 13,546,774 of NW_020185335.1, forward strand.
CTGTCCAGGATTTTGGTAGGATTGCACTGCCTGCCTTTTTGGGTGACTAGTTCAGGCCAATGAGTCATGAGCCAGTGAGAAATGGGTCACTTCTGGGCTGGGGTGCCTCAGTGCTGCCATGAGACCCTCCACATCCCCCATGCCTCACAGGGCAACTGGAATTATCAAGTCATTGAGCAGAGGGCCCTGCTGACCTACAATGGACCTGCCCCGTGAATGAGAAATAAGCCTTTATTTAAAAAAGTAATAAACCTCAGAATTTGGGGGTTGTTTGTTACTTCAGCGTGTCTTGGCCCTTCCTGACTGATACATCATCCTCGGCCTCTTGGGCCCTGTGGTTTTACAAGTCTGGGTCTGGTGACTTGGCCGTTCTGCCTGATTCAGAGCTGTCCCTTGGGACACTGACATCAGACCAAAAAGTTTATGGCAAGGACTCCCATGATGTTAGCGCTCAGATCTGTTTATGGTCCTTCAAGGACAGTTTTCCCAGCTAGTCGAGACACACCAGAGCCAATGTCCAAACACTGACCACACCCTTCTGGTGTCGGGATGTCCTGAGAAGCAACATAACAGCTAGCAGTTCTACGTTCACCTCTCTTCGTTTGTACGACATTTGCCAGCTTGAAAAACAAGTTCTCACACCAGTTTTCCTTTAAAAATGGTGGGTCCGGGGCTGTCCAAGGTTCTGTGTTTTACTCCTAAACCTTTTCTCTAGACCAGTAGAAGCCATGACACTAAAGCAATGTGTGAAGACAGAGGGAAAGAAGGCCACCCATGATGCTAACCGACCGGAATCTTACTCACCGAAGAGGTAGCTTCCTCCAGGAATCATCCGGGCCCACGTGCGTGCAGGGCTTTGTAGGCGCAGAGATGGAGAGAAATGGACCCTTCCCTCGGGGCGTCACTGTCCAGGGGGTAGAGTGCAGTGTAGCAGGAGGCGGAGTCTGTCAGGCTTAAGCCTCCCTGTTAGAAAGTGACAATCCCGAGGTGAGTCTTCAGCAGAGAGGCTGAGTCACGTAACGCTCAGGTCTCTGGAGCCTGCAGACCTGTCTTCACGACCAGTTTGCCCACTTTGCCACTTAATTCACTGTAAACGTGGGCCAGTTGTTTAACTGGACAAGCTGAAAAATCACCTGTAACTAACACAACACTGTTAATCAGCTATACTCCAATATAAAGTGAAATTTTAAAAGAAGTCATCTGTAAACCAGGCAGCAACATCCATTATTACAAACTTATGTATGAGTGATGGAGCCCATGCTTTGCGCCCAAGCCTGCTGCCCAACGTCTGCTGGGGACTCCCTAACCTCTGGCTGCTGTCACCCCACTTCCAGCAGGAAAGGGACACCCCAACACTCGAGGGCACCCCACACGTTCTGTTCCCTGCCACCCTGGGCTCAAGAAATCTAAGACTCACTCCCTGAAAGAAACATCGGGCAAACGAGGAGGCTCTTAGGAGCCCGACAAGCCTTTGAAGGTGCCGGCAGCCCCACTGCTGAAGCTTTAAGTCCCGCCAAACAGTCACTATATGAACAGAACACTTGCATTATATGTGCTAGACATGTCTAAGAGAATAAGAATACAGAATCCCTGCTCTTTTTTTTTGCCATTTACAAAATTTTTATTCAAAAATTAACATACCGTAAGATTAATTTTCAAAATTCCATTTATAATAATGAACTAATTCAAACATACAGAAGAGCTCAACCAGCCCTTGCTTTGCACACTGCCGTGTTAACCCAACTCACGCATAAACCCACGGGCACGCGTGCCCGTGAATGTGGAGCCACCAAAGCCAGGACTCCTTACGGAGTGATGTGGTAAACACTTCTCTACCCCCTCATGGGCTTGACAAGCTTTTTAAACACTGGGATGGGATTTCTGGCAATTTTTGTTACATCCTTTGCACTTCTCTGTGTTTTTCTCCCCTTGAAGTCTGTATATGGAACATGCATTCCCTCTGCAATCATACTCCACGGTTAAAATAATAATGCAAAACAATAATGCATCTTGAACTCTGCTCTTGAAATGTTTACACCTGATAGCTTGTTTCATTTCCGCCACACCCGTGTGAGATACTTGGGATTAGTACTATTTGATTGTTGTGGATACAGGCTCAGAGAGGCTACGTGAGTTGCCCAGGGTCACACAGCTCCTAACAGGGTGAGGTGGAAAGTCAACTGGTGTTTTTTCATGTAAGACGGCTCTTATCACTGAACCAGAGCCACCTCCTTGGACGGTGAAAAGTTCTTGGGAAAATCTTACTGCTGAGATGATATGCCTTTTAAAAAAATAATTAATTAATTTATTTTTGGCTGCGTTGGGTCTTCGTTGCTGCGCGTGGGCTTTCTCTAGTTGCGGCGAGTGGGGGCTACTCTTCGTTGCAGTGCGCGGGCTTCTCACCGCGGTGGCTTCTCTTGTCGCAGAGCACGAGCTCTAGGCACACAGGCTTCAGTAGTTGTAGCACGCAGGCTCAGTAGTTGTGGCGCACAGGCTTAGCTGCTCCGTGGCATGTGGGATCTTCCTGGACCTTTTTTTTTTTTTTTGGAAAGATGTGGCATTTTATTAACAGATGGTCATAATGGAAATGTGACCAAAATTCACAAATAGGGAAACTGAGGAACACATAAACGAATAGAATCAAATCACAAGACCTGAATGAATACTGATGGAATCAGCTCCGTCACAGTTACAGTTCTGTTTCCTATCCATTTTTCTTTGAATCCATGTCCCCTGCACTGGCAGGTGGATTCTTAACCACTGCTCCATCAGGGAAGCCCAAGAGATGATATGTCTTTTAAACAATGGCACACGTCCCTGTTGAAAGAAGCATTTCTCTTGAGTTAAGGGCTAGGAACTCACTCTCCTTCAGAGAGAATGCTGAAAAGAAGCCGTCAGCCCTTTCTCCCTCTCCCTCAGCTGAAGAGTAAATATATTTTGGCTGTGTTTAAGTTACGAGAACGTAAAGAGAGAGAAGTTTACTAGTTGTGGGTAATCTATACAATCTGTAACTACAAAATCATTTCTATTTACTTATATTGAAGGGTCTAATCTGGTATTCTTTTAAAACAACCCCTGTGGGGCTTCCCTGGTGGCGCTGTGGTTGAGAGTCCGCCTGCTGATGCAGGGGACACAGGTTCGTGCCCCAGTCTGGGAAGATCCCACATGCCGTGGAGCGGCTGGGCCTGTGAGCCATGGCCGCTGAGCCTGCGTGTCCGGAGCCAGTGCTCCGCAACGGGAGAGGCCACAACTGTGAGAGGCCCGCATACCGCAAAAAAACAAACAAACAAAAAAAACTTATTACTTTTAATGCCATTGTAAATGTAAGTTTTTTCTACCCCAACACCAAAAAAAAAAAAAAAAAAAAAAAAAAAAAAAAAAACAACCCCTGTGTAGACTGCAGAAAGGAAAACTAACCATGGCAACCGTGGTCGTGGAAGACAGAGAGCTGACAACAGACAGCGTTCGATCGGAGTTTGAGGCTCAGAGATGATCTAAAGCAGCACCTCCTGAACTTTGCGAGCAATTTTCCTGGGGCTCTCGTTCAAATGCAGACGCTTATTTGAAGGTCTGGTGTGGGGCCCAGGACTCTGCATTTCCAACCTGGAGTCTCAAGGGCCTTGGATCTGGTTTCGCAGCTCAGAAGCACATTAGAATCACCTGAAGCTTTAAAGATCCTGGCACCTGAGCCCAACAGCAGACAGATTAAATCACACACCCTGGCGCTGGACCCAGGTGATTCCAGTGTGTGCAGCCAGGCTTCAGAATCACTGCTTACAACAAACAGTTCTCAAACCTTTAATCCCAGGAACACTTGACACGCTTAAACATGATTCAGGATTTTTAAAATTTTTATTGGAGTCTAGTTGATTTACAATGTTGTGTTAGTTTGAGGTGTACAGCAAAGTGAATCAGTTACACATATACACATAGCCACTCTTGTTTTAGATTCTTTTCCCATATAGGCCATTGCAGGGTATTGAGTAGAGTTCCTCGTGCTCTACAGCAGGTCCTTTGATTCAAGATCTTGAAGAGCTTTTCCTATCTTATTTATCACATTAGAAAATAAAACTAAGTAATATAAAAAATTCATTTCATTTTATGTTAAAATGAAAACGTGTTTTATGAAAAGTAACTATCTCACAAAACAAACAGAATCGAGTAAGGAGAGTGGTGGCACTGTTGCCTGTCTGTGCCTCGAGTATCTGCGTGACTAGGACACAGTTCGGGCCTCCCCGCTGCCCCTCCCTGCACGTGACCTGCCGCTCTTCATCTTGTTTCATCCCCAGCGACGCTGACCCAACGTGGAACTCACAGAAGAGGAAGCCGAGCTCCGAGGGTGCAAGGTCTCTGTCCAAAGTCACACCGTGAGCACCAGGGCCCAGGCTGACTGACTCTAAAACCAGCACTCTCAACCGCTAGGCTAGATCCCCCCCGTGGGTGGACGAGACACAAGGGACTGGGTCTCAGGCTCCTTAAGACCCCCGTGAACGTTTCCTGGAAGGTGCTCAGTGAGCCCCCAGTGTCCCTCCGTCTGACGCCTGCAGCCTGGACTGTCACGTGTCCAGCCTTCTCACTGCCCAGTCTGCAGTGCTTGATGCGTTTTTGTTTGATTCCGCGAGACTGCGCAAATTCATGCAGTGCTTCCTGTGGGTCAGGCACTCCTCTGGCATTCCATAAATACCAACCCCTTTTATCCTCATGGTAACCCTGTGCTGTAGGTTCAGTGTTGCCCCCATTTTACAGGTGAGGAAACTGAGGCCACACAAAGCTAGGATTTGGACCTCTGCAGTCTGGCTCCAGCTAAAGATCTGTCCTCTGCTGCGTCCAGTGACAAAGGGACCTGCTCTGGTCTAGAAGGCCACCCTGAGGCGGTGAGAGCCTCTGCCTGGAATACTGGAGCATCTTTCCCTCCAGTTCAGAGCGTCCACCTTGGCACTGGGCTCTGCAGCCATCCACTGGCCCTGCCACTGCTCACCAGGGATTACCTCTGTCAGCCTGCAGTTCCTCCTCCGTTCTGTTACCTGCTCACGACAGCCTCTCCTCTGTACCTTGCTGGCCGTCACTGTGGCTGGGGTGTACTTCTCTCCCCCTTGGTGATGGCTTTGGTTAGTGGCATGTGGGCAGGAGTGACAGCGTGTGAGTTCTGAACCAAGACCTGGAGAGCCACAGTGGATTCCTCTTCACCCTCTTGCATTCCTGCCACCATCACTGGAAAAGCATGCCCGTGTAGCTGCTGGTCTTAGAATAGGCAACACGTGGAGCAGATCTAAACCTGGCCCACAGCAGAGCCACCCGGCTTACAGATCTGAGAGAAAGAAACACATATTTGCTACTGGAAGCCTCTGCGATCTCAGGGTCATTTGTTACACAGCATTAAGTGCCGAGTGTGTCATTTGATAACAAGGGTGGAGACGATGTGTGAGCAGCTCTTAGTGCGGTGTCTGGCTCCGGGCAGCCCCCGTGAACATGGACCATTATAACAGCTACTTCAGATGCAGTTTCCACACAGCCCCTCCTCTTTCTCCCTTCCTTAGTCAGCCAAGGCTCTGCAGCCTGCCCACCCTCCCCACCCAAAGGAACGAGGTGCTCCCATACCACGGAGCAACAGGCTTGGGAGCCTGGGCCAGGTTTGTGGAAAATGGGAAAAAGCCCTGGCCTCAGTGAATGGGGTTTTTCAACCTTATCTCGAATTCTCTTGGTGAGGCTGGTGGGTTTGTGCCTGACGGTGTTTTCTGAAAGGGTCTTTGTGGTACGAGCGTGGATGAAAAATGAGAACCAGGAAGGAAACAGGCTTGACTTTGTTAAGAAGTGTTGCGGGTTTCAAAGGAAACTTGAAGGTGAGTCCAGGGCACGGGCCTGGCTGTGGATTTACAGCAGGCCCAGGACTCAGTGCCAGGCATGGAGGGAACCTGCCATCCCGAAGGTGTCCTGGACGCCGTCCTGAGCCTGCTGGTGCCACACCTGCTTTCTCTCGTTGACGTCTCACACAAACACACAACTTCAGCTATTTACTGGACCGGGAGAGCAACCCATGATCCAATCCTTTGCTGACCATCTACAGGAGGCAGTAGAAAGGATCTGCTGTCAGGAGCTCGTTTCTCTCTGAGCCGTGTGACCCTGGGCGCGTTAACTTTAGCTCTCTGAGCCTCTGTTTCCACGTCCGTGATAGACGGACACTGTAATGCAGACCTCATAAGGTCGTGCTGAGGACACAGCAAGAGCGAGCGTGTCCGAGCTTCCAGCCCCTTAACTGTGGCTCGACGCTGGCTATTAGGACTGCGGTCCTCACCTTTCTGTTTCAACGGATGCCAAGCTCCCCCACTTGTCTCTTAGCTCTGACTCACAGTGGCCGCTGCTAAACCGAAATGCCCTCTGTTTATTGACATTTCTCATCTACAATTAACATGTAATGAGTGCCCTGGATGGACGAACGAAGAAGAACCTTTTCCTTCCAAGGAAAGTGGGAACTTACTCTGTGGTGCCGGGCAGCCGAGTTAAGACGAATGGAATGAATGAGGCAAAGGAAACTCAAACTGGATATCAAGAAGTTCTGCGCATAACAGCTATTAGAGGAAACGGTGACAGGGCCGTGTGGTGAGCCAGGCGGAGCCAGGCTGGGAAAATACCGGCAATCTGTAATTTCACAGCAGGACAGTGGGAGACGTCGTGCTCACGCCCAGGCAGAGAGGGGAGCAGGGGAGCGGGACGCAGCCAGCAGGGTGGCAGTGACTTGTCACACTCACGCAGGTGTCGTTCGGGGGCTGTTGCTAACCACTATGGGTCATGGCAACTAAGCCGGGCTGTCATTCGGGTCATTGCTGAATCTCAAAATAGTGCAATTATAGGCGAGAGTCTGGAATCAGGCACTGTGAAGGGATGCATTCATTTAAAGGAGGGGCTTAATAATAATCTATAATAACTAAATAATAAATAATAATCTATCATAAGTAAATAGTGAGCAATAAGCTATAAATAATACGTAATAATCTATGACAATGGAAGGTACCCCACCTTCTTCACTTTTCACAGCCACTAAGAATTCATTTTCCAGAACATTCCCCTCCCCACCCCCAGTTCTCTTTTCCCAGACCCAATCAGACACAAAACTCTCGCGGCGCTGAAACCACGCCTCCATCCGAGGCTCGCACGTGGACCGGCTTCCTTCTTTGACTTGTTTTTGTTCCTCATTAATCGTTGCTTGAATGTTCTGGAGGTTTTGCATTCCGGAACCTTCTTTGGCCTGCTCGTTTTTTGTAATTTTCCCAATGAGATAAGACATTTGGGGTCTGTTTTGGGAGTAGTGAGGGGTGAGTGTCAGTAAAAAAGAAAAACCCAAAACACAGGAAAAACTGTCTTCCCTTCGACATCCACAGACTCTCAGTCCATAAATGGCTTCTTTATTCCATTTCTGTTTTGGAGACCATCACAGAAAATCCCTGACCCTGCCTTCTGCTGATCTGCAGTGTTTCTCTGTCTCAGGAGTCACTGCTTTAGGGCAAGCACACAGGGAGATGGGGGTGACCCAGATGACACAGCAGCTTAAATGCGGCCCCAGCGTGTCCCCACCCCGGGGAGACAAGGCTGGATGGAAAGTCGGGTGGATGCACTCATTGCGGCAAAGTGGGGACTGTGCTCCCTGAGCAAGTGCTCTGCAGACAAAGGGAAACTGAGTCGAGGAATGTTAATTGCTTCTGGTACCGTCCCGTTTAGCCATGGATTAACCCTTATCAGCAAGTGGCTTCTTAAGTCTAATTCTGTCCCAGAAGGGAGGCTTGGCCTGTGCCGAGCTGAAGTCGGCCCTCATTTCCCAGGATTACCTGGCCAGTGGGGTCCCACACTAATCCCCACCTCATTTTAGTTAATTTCAACCTCCTGCACAAACCCTTTCCCCGAAGCTACCAATAAGAGACAAAAAAAAAAAAAAAAAAGCCCAGCTCTGCTTCCTCCTCCTGTCCTTGCCCAGATTTTCGGAGATAAGAAGGAGCCTGGAAAAGCCACCAGCAGACTCCAGAGCCCCAGAGAAGTGGACAGACTTTCCCCTGGGGAAAGGCCGACGTCCTCTTTCTTCCAGGCTGTGCAGAGGTGCCATCTGTGCCCGTCGCTGGGCAGGGGCATGCGTTTGGACCTTGCAATCCCCTGGGTTAGCTGCTCTCTGAGCCTCGCTGGTTGGGGACGACCAGGACCCCTTCGTGGGGCCGAGTCGGGGCTTACAGCCTCTCCCGGGTCCCGCGTGGGGCAGCATGCTCGGTTGCGATTATTCCTCATGGTGGAGAGTTGGTCCAGGACTTTTTCAGGGGTCCCACTAGAGACTGCATCTTCTTTCTCTCCTTTCTTTCCCCAGCTAGCATGGGGAGCAGATTCTACAGGAATAACCAGGACAGGCCTGTGAGTCTGTGCCCTCCTTGCTAGGGATCAGCTCAGGGCAGGGGGGCGATGACACTGAGTCTACCCTCAGTGGGAATTCACGGGGAGGGGGCCGCGCTGCAGCTGTGTGAGCTCACAGATGACTCGGGGCCTGAAGCAGCCAGGTGCCTGGGGAATAGATTACGCCCCCCAGATCGACTCCTAGTGGCTGAGCTGGGGGCTTCGGCCAGAAACGGGGGACCCGCAGGGAGAGCAGAGGCACCCCCATGGGGGAGAGACTGCACTTTCCTCCCACTGGGTTTTTATTAATACGTCGCTCTCTATTTGAATTTCCTCCTGTATGCGAGAGAACAAGACAAAAATTCAAAACACCTGGTAGTTCAAAACATACTCATTAAAAAAAAAAATCCTGCTAATAAAGATGAGAGCAGAAAAGATGAAGTCCAGATGAACCACAGCTGCTGGTTCAAGTGACAAATTCGCCTCCCCTTCTTCTCTGTGAGTGCGCAGAGGGGAAGGTATCAGCGGCTTACAGTCGTTTAATGCAGATTTGCATCGCTGTTATCCTAAGTGGAATCGTTGTTACCGTTGTAATAACATTTACCCAGCGTGCCTGCGCTGGGTGCCCTGCATGTGGCGACCACATTGTCTCACAGAAGCCTGGAGCTTCCCGGCCCTGACAAGGGGGATGCTTCACGGGGCGTGGGGAGGAGGCTGGCGGGCAGGACGCGTAGGCCTCCCGATTCGGTTTGGCGGTGCCTCCCAGAATCTCGCAGACCCTTCGCAGCAGAATACTAAACGCCTGGCACATCGAACGGAAGGGGACTCTGCACTTGTTTAAACAAATGCCGCAGGTTACTCTTGAGCACGTGAGATGAGTTTCCCCATCGATAAAAACAGACAGATGCTAACGCCTCCCTCACAGAGTTACTGTTGGGGTGTTCGAGGAAGATGATCCAGGCAAACGACAGGACAAGGGCACTGATCACTGTTAGAATTCAGCAGTTACTATTACTGTGGTTGTTACTGTCATGGTTATTATTGACAAGCAAACCCAGGCCCAGAGAGGGAAAGCAACTGGCCCAGGGTCACATGGTGACGAGGGGGCCAGCACCCACTGTGAACCCCACTTTGGGGCTCTCCCCAGCTCCACATCCCCTAGCGCCCAGGAGTCACTTCCTTATTGTGTGGACCAACTCCGGGCTGAGGTGGGGGGTGCTGAATGCTGAGTCCCTTCCCTCGTCTGGGTTCCCTACAGGCCCTCCCCCAGAAGGCATTTCCTCTGCTCCCGACGAGAAGAGAACATTTCAGGGTTCTCCCTGTTAGAGGCGTGATGACTCTCTAGATGTTTAGGTTCCCATCAGCCGGAGCTCCGAATGGGGCTGACGTGAACCATCTCAAGGCGGGAGGTTCCAGCAGAATGACCCTGTGGCCATTTTCTTAGGGAAAACAGGCCAACCGAGGCTTGATTCTTCTGGTTCCCACACACTCCAGTGGGATGGGGACGCCAGTTTGGCTGCACGATTCTGTCCACATTCAGAGTTTTTTCTCGCTCATTCCGTAACCCGATCAGGATTCCGAGCCCCTGTGTGTTGGGCTGTAGCTGGAAGCCCAAGCTCAGGGCTATAACCACGGCCTTCAGGCCTGTCTCAGTGACCCAGGCAATTTGGGGGTCAGTTGAACAGAAGCGGACTGCAAGTTCACTGCAAGAAGGCCAAGTTGTGTGAACAAAATGCTTATGAGATTCCCGGGTTCACATCTCGCCTTGAGGTGGCCTCACAAGTCTCCCCGGCAGGCAGCAGCAGGCCAGGCGGTACAGCTGTCGACGGGGAAAAATGATGAAAGGCTGGCCAGCCAGCGCGTGGGGATCATCGGTAGATCACAGGATCGAGTGGTTCAGAAACGTGACACGTCGTGTTCTCTTCCAGTAGTGGGCGGAAAGATCTGGGTAAGATGAGAAGCAGCTTGAATCCGTTCCATGGAAGATTCCAGAAGGGGTTAGCGTTCTCTAATTCCCACTGCTGATTCTGCCCTATAGACTTTGTCAGGCACTGGGGGCTGAAGCATACCACCTTCCTCATTCATGGGTTTTCCATCCAGGAAAAACTAGGAAATAATGGGAAACTTGAAAGAAATCCCTCAGCACGTGTTTCCACACCAAAGAGGCTGTGCTGTTTCCCTGTCTGGAACCTCTGAGCAGCTTGAGGTCGATGCACCCACCAGATGAAGAGTCTGGAGGCTAACATCTGCTCTTCGGTCAACTGCACCCAAGGGCATGTCCAGGAAAGGCTAGATGGAGTGGACTCTCTCTGGTTGCCTCTGTTTGGTTCTGGGTCAGTTACGGCCTCCGTGGTCAGGGTCCATTTGGTCTTGGCATCTCAAGAGCGTGAGCTCTGGAGCCAGGTTGCTCCTCCCATCCCTGCTGTGCGTCCTTGGAAAGTCAGTTAATGTCTCTGAGCCTCAGAGGTTTACACTCTTCATAGGTAAAGCGGGGATATTGAAAGTACCACGTCACTTGGCTGTGAAGATGAAACGCCGGGGGTGGGAGGGAGAGTGACGTATGTAAAGTGCTTCACCCAGTGCGGGGCACAGGGTAAGCCCTCTTTAAGGATATGTTGCTATTATTGGTGTTATCATCCTTGTTCAGAGAGTACCCATTAGTAAGCACAGCTGTGATCCCAGCTTCTGTTTTGTAGAACAGAAAGAGCCAGAGGTGGGAGAAGGCAAAACCAGGAAGAGAGATCCGTGGGGAGATGTCCCGAGCCTTTCTGAGCTCCTCTGCTCCGTCTGTGAGTGGGGTGGAGAGGATGCACCTACTCTGGTTGGGTTGCTGAGCTCTCGAGAGGGAGGGGTCAATGGCAGGCCTCTTGCTGAGCTCTCGAGAGGGAGGGGTCAATGGCAGGCCTCTTGCTGAGCTCTCGAGAGGGAGGGGTCAATGGCAGGCCTCTACCTGCAGGAAATAGGTTCTTTAGGCAAACCTCTGGGACCTTTCCCTTCCTGGGTTGGCGTCTCCTTCTGACCTCAGAGGTGAGTTTGGCCAATCCTTTGGGCTATTCGTGTCTGTCGTGTTTGAGATCCCCAGAAGCTGCCCCAGGACAAGGATTCTAATGTGAGTTGTTTATTTGGGTGGTGATCCTAGGCAACACCAGCAGGGGCGTGGGCAGGTGGAGAAGGGACCCAGAGAAGGGACAGAGTCAACTGGGGAGGGGTTGGGGGTGTCATTATCAAGCAAGTTAATCTGGGAAATGATGTAGAGCACAGACCTCAGAATTATCGCACCCAAGGAGAGGGAGCTGGGGTATTTACACGCCAACCCTCATTAGTCACTGACTGCGGGCTACTCCTGTGTGGGGGGAGGGCGGTTAATTCCCTGGAACTCTGTCCCGCCATGCATGTGTGTAGGCAGAACAGACGCTGGGGACCTCGGACAGCCCTCCACCAATGAGATGGGAGTGCGGAGAGCTGGAAGAGGCTAGGCAGTGCCCCGATGGTGTCAGCTACAGATCACTCAAGAACATCGTCTGCCTTCCTCTAGCCTACCTTGACTTCTTCCTCTGGTTTTCTTTCTTTCGTATTTATTTCCCAGTGTTGAAAGGCTGCTGCCCTGCAACTATATTTTCAACTTATTTTACTGGGTATATCTTGTGCCCTGTGTAGCTGGTAAGCTCTCTTGAGGGCGGGAACACGGTTTCCAAATGCTCAGATAACAGGACACAAATTCCAAACACAGATGTGTTCATGGGTTTCCTCTGTCCCTTGAGGCCACTGCAGAATATTCTAAAACCGCCAACACTGCCTTTCTCTTCCCAAAGGAAAGTCTTCAGCAAATGAGCAGCTAGGTCTACAGCATAATAATGGAATGAGGGGCTGGGGGGAGAGGAAAGTGGCTCAGGGCTCAGAGTGGAGTCTGGGAAGGACTTTCAGCATGCACAGCTCTGATGCAGCATCTGGGCACACAGGGAAAAGAGGACAAGGAGGGTCTTTCCAAGCATGCTGTTAGGGATGGTAGGTCCAAGTCCCTTTGTGGTTTTAAAGAAAAGTAAGTAAAGTATTGGAGTTATTCTGAAATTACTTTTGATCGGTATACTGTGTATTTGGATTGCAATGGATTTTTGAGACTGAACTACCTAGATTCTGGGCTTAGGTAAGGACTCAACTGTATTTTCCAGAGGGCAAAAATGCACATGCCATAGGTAACCAGTAAATGCTTATTGAATGAATTAGTGGATATTTATGAACGTTTAGAGCTGGAATATGCCTTAGAGACTCTAGTCTAGGTATGTGAAGCTCAAACGCCTCTGTAAAATTTCCAGATAAGATGCAAGATGCCCAGTGAAATTTGAATTTCAGACTAAAAAAGAGTACTTGTTAAAGTGTAAGTATGTCCTAAATATGACATGGGACAAACTTACACTAAATTTGCTAAATCTGGCAGCCTAGGTTTAGGAAATGTGCCGGTCGTGGAACTTAATCAAGTGCAACAAGCCATCAGAGGATCGGGAGAGCCGGGGAGTGGGGGGTGTTTCAGGATTGGTGGGCACAGGTCCTAAGTGCATTTCTTTAAAAAAAAAACAACACAACAAAATCATCCTCTGGGCAAAACAAAATGCACCTTTTAAGCTAATGTCCTTATTTTAAGTAAGGAATCTGAAATGCAGAGGAGAGGAGAAGCAAGGAGCCTGCAGACCCTAGGCAGTCAAGGCAGAGACGAGGCTGGACCCAGGTTCGTCCCCCGCAGGCCGCTGTCCCCCTGCCCCACATCACAGGGCAGGGTGTGCGCGTGTCTAAACGTGTGGCTTTTGATGCGCGCCCACCTTCAGAGGGCAGGTGATGGGCGAGTATTCAGGGTAAGAGCAATTTCGTGGATCACTAGGTGTAGCCAGTGCACATTCTCCCCAAAGACCCTGAGTAGACCCCCTTGGTCTCCGGTTACATCCAGCAGACACTATGGCTTTTCTCCCAGTGCAGCCAGCTGGTATTATTTTTCTTCATTTTTGCCATTTGAGGTGCTCTTGATGAAGGTACAACAGTTGGGACATTAGGTAACATATTCCATATCTTGGGCGAGTTATCCTGCCTTTCGAGTCTCGTTTCCCTCATCTGAAAAATGGGAGGATGTCAGGTCTCTCTGATCTCTAATGATGGGGACCGGTGCGCCCCACTTTGCCTGGGAGTGTCCTGGTTTATGCCCGTTGTCCAGTGTAGTCATCAACTGCGCTCCCTCTGTACCCTCCAAGCCATCCTAGTTTGCATGAAAAATGAATGGTACACTCCTTCCAGGCAGTGGTGTGCTGGAGTCGCCCAGCATGGGCTCTCCAGACCTGATGACTATGTGTTCCCAGTGAGGTCCCACAGGTAGCTTGAAATCAGCCACAGACAGAGTAGTTACGCCACGGCCATGAGCAAGTACCGCTTCCGCCCAGAGAACTGGCTGTTAACACTAGTCAGCACACCACCGACTCTGCTCTCGTGGTCGACAACCACGTTACATACGTGTCTGGACAAACTGCCAGGTAGTCAGTGAGTGAGCATTTGACTCCAGAATCCGTTTTAGTTTTAGTTTTAGTTTTTGGCTGCGTTGTGTCTTTATTGCTGCCCGCGGGCTTTCGCTAGTTGCGGCGAGCGGGGGCTACTCTTCGTTGCGGCGCACAGGCTTCTCACTGCGGTGGCTTCTCACGTTGTGGAGTACGAGCTCTAGGCGCGTGGGCTTCAGCAGTTGTGGCACGTGGGCTCAGCAGTTGTGGCTCCCGGGCTTTAGAGTGCAGGCTCAGTAGTTGTGGCGCACGGGCTTAGCTGCTCCACGGCACGTGGGATCTTCCCAGACCAGGGCTCGAACCCGTGTCTCCTGCATCGGCAGGCGGATTCTTAACCACTGTGCCACCAGGGAAGTCCCCAGAATCCATTTTTAAAAAGATATTTTGGTCCATCCATGTTGTTGCAAATGGCAAGATTTCATCGTTTTTACGGCTGAGTAATATTCCATTGTACAAATGTACCACATCTTCTTTATCCATTCCTCTGTCGATGGACGCTTAGGTTGCTTCTGTATCTCAGGTACTGTGCATAATGCTGGGAGGGCAAAACGGGTGGTGGGGGTCAACAGTACGAGACGGAAGGAAACTAGACTTCTGGTGGCGAGCTTGCTGAGTGTGGACAGAAGTACAAATGGAATCCTGCACACATGAAACTTATATAATGTTATAAACCAATAAAAATTTTAAATAATGAAAAAAGCTACTTTGGTGACGAATGAATTGACATAATCAGTATTCTAGTTCTTCTGTAACTGACGCATGAAAATGTCCACTTAAGCCAATGTCTGTCCTGGTCCTCAGTGGTTATAACGCTGTGAAAGCAAAGTTCCCTGGCTTTGAGTGAGTTTTTCTGTTTCATCCGTCAGTTTGGTTGGATGGACCTGGTTACTGTGGGACACAGTGTCTCAGCAAAGCTGAAAGCCCCAGATGCTCTCGAGGAAAGAGCAGCCTGCAGTTGGCTATTCCGGGTTGCCCCCTGCTTGGGTGACCATTTCACCTGATGCTTTTCTGAAAATGCGCATTTAAAATGCAGCCCTTGTCACGTGTGGAGAGGCTGCAGGTGAGGCTAGCTTTGCTCCTGGGCTTCCTTCCCCGTGTCTAGGCCGACAGACTAGGAACTTTTCCCTTGAGATGGGGAGTCTTTTCCCCACCCCACCCTTGGGAAGGGGTGCTGATATCTCCCCACCCTCCAAGAAGGCATGCCTGAAATATGCCGTGTGTGCCCTGGACACAGCCACTCACAGAGCCACTCCTCCGACCTCTGAGCTCCTTACGTCATCGGCAGGGAGCCCAAGACCCAGGGGTCACGGATGCTAAAGGCAACACAGAGGGTGAGCGCGGAGGCTTCAACTCCCAAGAAGGGTGAGATTCAAGCGGCCTAGAACATCAGAACGGTGAAGGCCCTTAGGGGTGATAAAGTTACCCCAACTCATTTTACAGATGGGGAAACCAAGGCTGAGAGTGGGCGGGGCCTCCAGGGAGGCGTCTGGACCTGGTTCCCCAGGAGACCTGACGCCGATGAGCACCGCACCTCTTGGGTCCCAGTTTGCTCGTCTACAAAATGGGGAGATGAAGTGTCTACAGCTGAGGGGTTTTGAGACTGAAATGAGATAAAGCCTGCAAGGCGCACACAGAATGCGACGGTTATGCAGCATGGAACTGGACCCGTGCAGTTTGATAATCAGAAGTTTGCTGTTATTGTTAGTTGTTGTTGGGGTTTTGTTTTGTTTTCTTTTGTTTTGTTTGCAGTGGCTGTAATTCACTGCTTCTCAGAATCTGTGATACCCCTTCTTTCCTTCCTTCCTGCGAGGAACCTGAACCTCCTAGTCGTGTGATTTGTTCAGGCCCCAGGTGGTTTGGAAAAATCACATACTTCAACCTGCTTTGACGCCGTTATGGATTCAAGAATGGGGCTGCAACATAAACCCATCCAATCAGAGCAAACCTCGGGACTTGGGTTGGGTGAGGTGGGGAAGACACCCCGTCTCCTCTCCTGTAGGTGAAGAAGGAAGTGTGGAATCTGGTGCGGTTGGCAGCCACCTGACCACCTCGAGGGAAGTCATTGTGTAGGTGGAGCTGCCCTAGAGAAAGAGAAGCACAAGTCTGGTGGCACTGTCAACTGCTGGAACAAACTGAGCCTGAAGCTCGCCTGATCTCTGGATTCTCCAGTTATATGGGTCCATAAATTCAAATTAATGCTTAAACTAGTCTGGATATGTGCTACTTGCACCCTAATCCATTGAAATGCTTTTCTGCAGTGATGCAGTGCCAGAGCCTTCCAGCTAAATGAGACAGTGTACAGTGAGATAATGACCGTGAAAAGCACCTCCTACAGCACTTAACACATAAAGGCGCTCCACTGAAAATTCTTAGCTCTCCCTTCCTTCCATCCCTATTGTATTCAAAGCAATTTCAACGACACCGTCTAAAGTTAGATTTCCAGACTGCTCACAGAAAAAAGGCTCTTTGGCCTGGACTGTTTGGGGCTTTTTCAAGTAATTGCATGCCTTGGCAAATCTTAAGACGATGCCTTTATTCCTCCCTTGAGACAGAGTATGTGACACACAGACCCGCTTGGAATGCAGTGAAGCACCAGAACACTAGCTACAGGGTTGAATTTGAATCTGGGAACTGGTTATGTTCAGTTAGGATTTTAAGAGCTGCTCTCCCCCCATTCCGCTTGCTGCTCGGGACTCAGAAGCAAAGACAGGGGTCCAGCTGAACGTCACTCCTTAGGCCAGCGGGCGGCTCTCCCCTCCAAAGTGCAGCTCAGGGACCCAGGCCTCTCCCGCACTGCAGCTGTCACCTCCTGCAGCAGGGGTTCATGACCTGCACCCTTGGACCACGGGGAACCCAGGAGGTCCACAAACTAGGATGGGAAAAACATTCTACCGCTATTTGCACTAACCTCTCGCTGAATCATAGATGGTGCTTCCGACATGAATGCGGGCAGCAAACGACAGCAGCACCAAGGAAACTTCTCCCCTGCAGAAATCAGATATTTTCATGTCACGTTTCCGTTGTTGTGGATACCTTGAAAGTTTGTCTATCCTCGTTCGAAATTACAGTTGACATCTTGTTAGTGAATGTATTTGTCAAGTAGTGCATACATTACTACATCACAGATGTTTACGGTTACTGCAATGCTCTTCTGTGACCCTAGT
Source organism: Neophocaena asiaeorientalis asiaeorientalis (assembly GCF_003031525.2). NCBI lineage: Eukaryota > Metazoa > Chordata > Mammalia > Artiodactyla > Phocoenidae > Neophocaena > Neophocaena asiaeorientalis. The sequence continues at coordinate 13,563,839 of NW_020185335.1, forward strand.
ATGCTGGCTGCTATTACTATTATTATGTAATCATTATGTCCCCACATGTCAAACGTCCCTGTCATCCTCCCCAGGGAGAGTGTGAACTCCTTGATGAAAAGGGCCGTGTCTGACCCATTTTTAGTTCCTGTGTTGAGCACACGGTTGAGAATCCAGTAGGAACCTAGCAAATATTGGGCCAAGTGAATAATGAGGATGTACAGTCACTTTATGACACTCTTGTCGTAAGCAAGATGAGAGGCCTTCTCAAGGGACGTGCTGGGACATGCACTTAAACGTGGACCACATCCAAAACCCTGCTTCCAAGTGAGGTTTGCCTGCTCGGTCACACTCGTTGAAAATCAGTCCCACAGAGGTTGGGATTGACATGTATACACTAATATGTATAAAATGGATAACTAGTAAGAACCTGCTGTATAAAAAGATAAATAAAATAAAATTCAAAAAACAAAAAGAAAGGAAATCAGTCCCCCCCCACATATACGCGCACACATGTACACGCACACACTTACACACACATGTACACACACACACACAGCAGCCAGAAGCTGCCCCCGGCCTCCAAGGAGAATATTTATGATTTTTAATAAATTGGGACCACGGCTCATTAAGCCCCTCACGCGCGCCCCCGAGGCCCCTGCAGGGCCCTGACGGTTGACTTTTCATATCTGAGCGCAGTGAGGCCACGCATGCCACACCGATGAACTCACAGGGGACCCGGCTCTGTCCCTGCCGCCCAGAGAGCGCTCCTCTTTCAAATCAGATTAAAAGAAAACAAGAGTGTGGCCCATCCCCAGTGCGAGGAGCACGGAATTGTGTACTTCACTGAAGGAGGAATGTGGCCCATTAATTACTATTTGTCGTCAATTAATTGCTATTTGAAATATGGCCCCAGCTGTGAGCAGCAGGGGAGTGACAGTCGTGTGCTTACGAGCCGGTGTAATTCATCCTGGGGGCAGGCAGGGAGGCCCACGGAGGTTTGGGGCATTTTTGTCGGGAGAGGAAAGATCCAGCAGCACGTTTCCTGAACTCATGAGTAACAATGATAAGTGAGGGGCCTGGGCCATCGGGGGCCCAGGCCAACGTATCCCATGCAGTGTAGAGGTGGGTCTTGGAGCCGGCACGGTTTTCTGGGGCAGTAACTGAACATTCCTGGCCACTGAGGCCCAGGGCAGGGACCTCATGGTCAAGAGACATTCACGGGCCAGCTGCTCATGCAGGGGAGGAAGGAGCCGGGTGGCAGGGGGGTGGGGGGCGTGATTTCACTCCCGTGGTTCCCCACCCCGACCCCGATCACCAGCCCAGGGGCCTGGGCAGTGACTTAGGTTAGTCAGTGAACTCAGGTCCAGCTGGTCCCAAAGCTTGGCCGTGGGGCTGAGTGTCCAGCAGTGCAGTTATTTCAAGTGTTAAGACAAGAGCGTCCCTCTTTGGGGGGATTTTTGAGTGAAGGATAACAGACATAGGGTAAAAGGGCGCAAAGCTTAAGCTCTATAAACTTTGCAAAGCGGACGCGCCTGTGTAACCATGACCCGGCTTGAGAGCCAGACGCCCGCCAGCCCTCAAGGCTGTCCTGTGTCCCCACCCAGGTCGTTCCCCCGACAGAGGAGCCCCCTGTTCTGGTCGCTCTCGCAGGAGAGGTTCTGGCTGTTTCTGAGCCTTTGACCGGGCTGCGACCGTTCCTCTCACTTAGCATTAGGGCTGTGACTGCCGTCCGGCCCGCAGCGTGCAGCCCCGACTTTCTCACTGTGAAACGGCAGCACTTCTCAAAGCCTTTGGTCTCAGCACACTTTCACTTTCTTTATGTCTATGAATGTATACTGAAATTTAACAAAATGGAGAAATTTAGAAACATATTTATTAGCTTATTTGGAAAAGTAATAAACACACTACGTGTTATTATAAATAACATGTTTTAATACAAATGACTACATTTTCAAAACATGCAGTGAGTGCAGTGCCCTTGTTTTGCCTTTTTACAAACCTCTCTGTATCTCACTCAACAGAGAGCTGGGCTCTCACGTCTGCCCCTTCGTCCTGTCTGCTGTGAAGTCACGTCACGTAGGAGTTCTTCTGGAATTCTCCTCCAGATGCTCTTGCGATGGGAGTATGAAAGCAAACGGATCTTGGTGATGTTATGAAAATGCTCTCTCGGGTCCCCTGAAAGAGTCTCGGGGACTCCCAGGGTCCCTGCACCCCACTCTGAGACCCTCTGCTGGACGCTATTCCAGCGTGCGAATATGTCACAACGTATTTTCCATCCTCGTGTTGATGGACATTTGCGCTGCTTTCAGTTTGGGGCCATTATGAATGAATTTGCTATGGACATTTCTGCGCGCGTCTTTCGGTACACCCCCCCACCCA
>NW_020185335.1:13566262-13737515 GCF_003031525.2 Neophocaena asiaeorientalis asiaeorientalis
GGTGGCTCAGATTAGGTTCAGCAGCTCTTCCCAAACTGTTTTCCAAACTGGTTGTTCCAGGTGGTACCCACCCCCCTGACCCCGGGCAGCATATGAGGGTGCCAGCTCATTTTTCTCCTCTTTTATGAAAAGTAAGTGATCTTATCACAGCATGGTGATAGTCAATGTAGGGGAAGAAAACTTGTGAACCACGTGTATTTTTAAAACCTTCCATTTGGAAATAATTTTAGGTTTTCAGAGTTGCAAGATTAGTAAAGAGAGTTTCTGAATACAGTCCACCCACTAAAGGTAACTTCACACCTGACCCGTGGACCTTGATCAAGATGGAGAAACCAACACACCTACAGTACTAAGACACGACCTCACTGGGATCTCTGTTTCCCACGAAGGCCCTCTTCATGCTCCAGGATCCCATCCAGGGGACCCCGTCACATCTAGCTGTCACATCTCCTGAGGCTTCCCCGTCTGTGACGGTTTCCCAGACCTCCCTTCTTTTTTGTGACCATATGCTCTGAAGAGTCCTGGTCAGATCTTTTGCAGAATGTCCCTTATATTGGGTTTGTCTACTTGTGATTAGACTTGAGGATATGGATTTGGGGGAAGAATGTCACAGGATGGATGTGTCCTTCTCATCCCACCTATCAGGAGGTGCAAGCTGTCCGAATGGCTTATCCTGGGTGACGATCACTTGATCACTTTGGGCGATGCCTGTCAGCTTCCTCCACTGAAAGTTCCCTGTTCTCCCCTCCCATACTCTATTTGGTTAGGAGAGAGTCACCAAGTCCAGCCCATATTTAAGCTGCACGTCTTGGAGGGCAGAGTATCCGAGAATTTGTGGACATACGGCTACAACCGTAACAGCAACCGACAGATCTTTTAGGGGAGACACTTTGAGGCTCTGCAGCTATTCTGCTTCTCTTAAAGTCCCACCTACTAACTTCAGCATCATCAGTAGATCTTGCCACAGCAACCCTTCCTAATGATGATTTCTGAGTTCTCTCATTCCTTGTACATTTATTACGTGGAATTCTTTTGCAGGAAGGATTTGTCCCTTCTCTTCCATTTATTTATTTATTCAATCATCTATTTATATCAAGATGGGCTCATGGACATTTATTTTGTTGTTCGGGTAATAACCCAATACTCTCATTATTTATTTTGTTGTTCAAACGGTTCCATTTTGGCCATTGGAAGATCTTTTGGATTATTGACTTCTGTGTCCTCTTGACACTGCCCATCTTTTATTCGAAAACACACACTTTCATTTCTGGCACTACAAGATGCTCCAGACTCATCTTGTATTTTCCCAGCACAGCCTTCAAGTCAGATCTTCAAGGAGCTTTGAATCAGGTTCCTTTTCAACCTTCTCTAAAGTTATACTGCTTATTTACACGTGGAGAGTATTGTATAGGGTATTCTGATTTCCACAGGGTAAAAATGAAATGTTTCGTGTCATCAGTGGTTGAATGTGTGTTTTATGCTCTATCTTTATGACGTAATCAAGCATCTGTTTTCCTGGTAACTTTCTTTCACAATTATAATGCTTATTTATAAAGCAGGTAAGGATTGCTACATGGTGGGGGCACCCTGTGGTTGAGGATCTGTAACACTGGAGTCAGCAAGCGGCTGGTGGGGACGTGGGCGGCGGCAGCTGAGTGCACAGACACTTCAGGCTTCTCCGTGATTGGCGTGATGTATGTTGACCAGGTCACTACACCAGTGTTTGGCCATTACTGCGTCAGAAAGCAATGCAATCACCCAGGGTGACTGCGCTGGCAGACGGGACTCTCAAATATAAACCCCTAGGAATTCTACCCATTAAACATTCTTCATACCATCCTCGACATGGGTGACGCACTGAGTGGATAATTACACAATTTAGTAATGATGATGATTTAGACCCGTGATGCTGCTCTAAACACATGTAAAAACATAGCTGGTGTTGAAAATGGTGCTGAGAATTCACGGCACGGCAGGGCCATGGCTCTTTTCTGTGGGAATGGAAGGCTTCTGATTTCACTCCTGACCAGTGGTCACTGAGCTCCTGAAGCCATCATTTTGGGTTCCTCCTGAGCCCCCAAATGTCAACGCTCTTTGACACTTTTCCCTTGAAGTGAGCAGTGTGACCTGGGCATGTGGGCCACCTCCCCATTCGGGCAGGAGGTCGCAATCTGCACGCACATCTGCTCTCCGTCCCAGAGAAAGGCGCTGACATCTGAGGGACAGAATGGCATTTCCATGTTGGTTGCTATGGTGTTTTTGGCAGGAAAGGGACTAGAAAGGGGCTCTCTCTGGGGAGGGTATCTATCTTCTGATATAATTAGCCCATGTGAATCTCACCTCCTGTGGTTCCCTGGCCCAGGAGCTGTGCATTTGTCAAAGGGCTGTGATGGGACCCCCCACCTTGCAAGGGCGACATGGGGCTGAGGAATTTGCATCACCAGGAGCCCGCCTTGGGGGCTCTTCGCTCCTGATTCGTGACCTAAACTGCCCACCTCAGAGCCGCCTGCTCTGAGCAGCCTTATTCAACCAGAGCTGAAGCCGTTGGAAGCGAGAGCTTATGGAAACTCAAAAATCACCATCAAAATTTTCTCTCTTTCAAAGGCTGGATCTCAGTGAACGCCTTTCAGTTATTTTAGTGAGTCCTGTTGAAGAATAATTTGGGGCAAAAGGGTCCATCAAAGCACTTAAGGAAAATGCGTACAGCCATGCAGAAAGCGTTCTTGTATTTTAGCTCCTCTCGAGCTGAAGTTGAAAAAAAAAAAAGCTATTATTTATTCAGTGCTTTCCAAGTGCTGGCGTTCGGCTAAGCTCTTTATGTATTTGAACCATATCAAAGTGCCAGTTTTGTAAATGAAAACAGGTCGAAAGTCAGTACTTCATACGGTTCAAACTAAGAGCTTGCCTCATTTCTTGCAAGTCTGTGAGACAGTTGGTAACGTCCCCATTTTATGGACGAATGAAGCAGAGGCTCAGAGAGGTCAAGTAACTTGACTTCGGTCACATAACTAATAAGAATGGCAGAACGAGTATTTAAATCCATGTCTACATGACTCCAAAATTCACACCTGAAATTACGACGACACAGTGCTCATACCGCACAGGTTAACTTTTGTGAAGTGCTCAGAATGGTTCTTGACACAAGGTAACTGCTACACAAGCAAAGCTCAATAATAACAAATTACAAAAGCATTTTGTATTTATTCCATTAATTACAGCATTAGATCCTAGTCAGCTATTTTGCATAAAATCCTCCATATATGGCTATGTTTGGGATTTGCCGAAAAATCTCCCAATCCCCAAGTCTTGCCATAAACCATGCACACGGCCCCAAACATCACCGCCTCATCCATCAGAGAACACTGTCCGCCAGATTCTTGCATGTAGAAATCGCCCACAGACCCTGGTCAGATTATAAATCTCCATTTTTCTTTCTGAAAACGTGGAAACCATTACAGGGGCTACGTTTTCTTTTTTCATTACAGGCTTCTAGAAACTTAGAAATGGAAAGTTCCAGGGAGAGCATCTGGCCTATCAGAGCATCTTCCAGGAACAGAGGCTGGTGACAAAAGGCCTGCATGTTAATCCCATTTGCGCCCCAAACCAGCTGTGTGGCTTCAGGAGCACCTCCGACTTCTCTGGATCTGTCTATCTGTCTGTGACATGGGGGTTGGGCCAGATCTTTAACATTCTTCTTTAGACCCAAGGTTCTGTACGATTATACGATCTCACCATGAAACAATGAATCCTTGGGAAATGCCATGTTCCCATAGAGTTGGACCTCATGAGAGATAGCCATCGGCTTCTACTTAAAACCATTTTGTTGTCTACCCCCGATACCAAAACCAGACAAAGATACCACCAAAAAAGAAAATTACAGGCCAATATCTTTGAGGAACATAGATGCAAAAATTCTCAACAAAATATTAGCAAACACATGAAAAAGCTCGTACACCCTGACCAAGTGGGATTCATTCCAAGTTCACGAGGATGGTTCAACATATGCAAATCAATGTGATGTGCCACATAAACAAAAGAAAAGACAAAAAACACACGATCATCTCAACAGATGCAGAAAAAGCGTTTGACAAAATTCAACATCCAATCATGATAAAAACTCTTACCAAAGTGGGTATAGAGGGAACATATCTCAACATAATAAAAGCTATTTATGACAGACTCACAGCCAACATAATACTCAATGATGAAAAGCTGAAGGCTTTCCTGCTAAAATCTGGGACAAGCCAAGGATGCCCACTCTCACCTCTTCTATTCAACGGAGTATTGGAAGTCCTTGCTACAGCAATCGGACAAGAAAAAGAAATAGAAGGTATCCAAATTGGAAGGGAAAAGGTGAACGTGTCATCATATGCAGATGACATGATACTATTTATAGAAAACCCTAAAGACTCCACACAAAAACTACCAGAACTGATAAATGAATTTAGCAAGGTAGCAGGATACCAGATTAACACACAGAAATCGTTGTGTATTTGCACACGTTCCGAATGGCTAACACATGAACCCGGAACAAAATTTACAAGGTACAAAAGGGTTTTCAGTGCAAAACAACTCCCCTGCCACCACAGTCTCTGGCCACCCAGCCGCCCCTGGAGGAGACTCGTGAAGCCATCACTCCCTCGACGGTCCTTCCAGAGGGGGTCCCTGCGCGGGAAAGCAAATGCCCTCGATGTACAGGGTGCAGTCAGCCCACCTCACGTCCACCCAGTCATCTGCACCTCACCCGACCTCCGGGCAGCTCCTGCCTGTGTTGAGACAGACATCTCTGCTGTCGTCTCTGTGTCTCTCTTTGCTTTGGAAACTGAGTCCAGCTCCTCAGACCCAGACCTGATGGACCTCCCTGCATCCAGAGGAGAAGCAGCTGGGAGAAAAGGCCAAGTTCAGGTAGGGTGTGGAAACGGCAAATGCAGCTCACTCCCTTCAAGAGAGAGCCCACCAGGAAGGGCGAGGAGCATCTTTTGTGCAGCGTTTTTCATTGCGTGTTCATCTAAAGCAAGGAGAAGTGATCCCGTTTGGACTGGGAACCCGGAAAAGCATTAACACTGCCAATGTCTCCCACGAATCCATGACTGGAGGCATTAATGCGACAAGCTTTGCACGTGGAGTAGATGGGAAATTCCTCACCGCAGCCCACACGCCCTCTGGGGTTTGGTCCTGTCCATCTCCACGGCCTGACCCTAGAGCAGCCCTGCCCTGGCCTCGGGGCCCTTCTTCCTGTTTCTCCACCACTAGAACTTTCCAGCTGGGGTTTTCGGAATATGCTGATCAGTCTCATGCACTCACTCTTCCCTGGCGAGTCACAAAAGCAGCTCGTTTCCACCATCCAGCCATCACTGCAATGTCACCACCTCAGAGAATGCACCCCGGCCCCTGGGCCTAAACTAGCTAGTGCAACCAAGGAACTGAATTTTCATTGGTTTGATTTTAATGTATTTACATTTAAATGGCCATACATGGCTAGTAGCTACCATGGCTACCACACTGGACCCATTAAACCAAACCAGGATGACAGTGTAATGGCTCAAACTCAGACTCTGGAGCCAGAAGACCTGGGTTCCAATCCCAGCTGTGTCCAAGAGCAGATTCCCTGACTGCCTGGTGCCTCGGTTTCCTCATCCTTTTTTTTTTTATATATAAATTTATTTATTTTTGGCTGTGTTGGGTCTTCGTTTCTGTGTGAGGGCTTTCTCTAGTTGTGGCGAGCGGGGGCCGCTCTTCGTCGTGGTGCGCGGGCCTCTCACTATCGTGGCCTCTCTTTTTGCGGAGCACAAGCTCCAGACGCGCAGGCTCAGTAGTTGTGGCTCGCGGGCCCAGTTGCTCTGCGGCATGTGGGATCTTCCCAGACCAGGGCTCGAACCCATGTCCCCTGCCTTGGCAGGCAGATTCTCAACCACTGCGCCACCAGGGAAGCCCCTCCTCATCCTTTACGTGGGGGATACAGCAGTGCCGATATCATAGGGGTTTTGAAGGATCAAATCAGCTGGGGTACATAAAGCACACTGCAGGGGGCCTGGCATGCCGTGGACTTTGGGTAAATATCAGCCATTATTTTGAGTTACGCTGGAGAGATGGTGGCCGTGACTCCACCGTGGGGCTGTTTATTTCTAATTGAATGCTTCAAGACCTCAACGACCAGAATAAGAGTGGATTTAGGTGGGATGAAGGGTCAGCGAGAGAAGGTATTCTGGGATTAACACAACGCTGACAGCTAGCGACAGTGGGGGCTCCAAGGGCTCAGGGTGCCGTCTGTTTAGTGTACCACCTGCACCTGAGCACCGTGGTTGGGGGCCTGGCTGGGGACTCTGACTAGATGGGTATCTGAGGAGCAGCAGGCTCGGCCTACAGGGGCAAATCCACCTCCTTTGACACACCAGGAAAGACTTCCAGGGGAGGAGGGGTCATCCAGTGCAAGACCTCATGAGTTGGTACAGAGAGCAGGTTCACCTGAGATGTCAGGACCCAAAGGGAGCAGCGTGGTTTACCCCTGGAGAAGGGGTGTGTCCGCCACAGCCCTGCCACCTCTCCAAGCCCCTTTGCCCCAAATGGGACATCGGGTCCTCCCACCTGCCATGCCCCCTGCCTCACCTCCTTCCTTCTGGAGGTGGGGATGATGCAGCCTATGTCTGGAAGCAGCAGATTCCCTAAAAATGGCCTCACATTTTCCCTTTCCAGGCCAAGCAGAGGAGAAGGATGCTCTGAGTCACAGCTCTGCCTGCCCCTGACCAGGCTGGCCAGAGGCCCTCCCTTGTGTGCAGAGCCAAGAGGGTAGCCTCAGACGTTCCTGCCACATCACCGGCCCCCGTGTCTGTCCTGCGTCTGCAATTGCTAGAGGCTCCCAGCTGGTTAGGGCTCAGTCTGCATTTCCCCACTCATTCCTTCGGGCAGCTCCTCGCTCCAGAGCTGTCCACGGCCCCAGCCTCCACGAGCGCCGTCCCTGCCCTTCTCCGCACGTAGCACATGCGTGTCCGGCCGTGGACGTGTAAGGGAGCCCTGCTGCGTTTGAACTCTACGAAGCACCGTCTTGGTGGCTGTGTATTGGTGACTTGCTTCCTTTGCTTGCCACCATGTTCACGAGCTCATCTGCAGCCATTCACCGTCATTCTTATAAGATGGCACCACCTTCACCCACTGGTGTGACTGTTCTTACATATTTGTGTTGTTTCCAGCTGGGGCACCTGACGATCACGCTGCCGTGGACTGTCTTGTGTACCTGGACCCGGGTTTCTCCAGGGGATACACCTGGAATGAAATGTACACAGCTTCCACTTTCTAGATGATTCTAAACTACCTCTCCAAGAGGCATCCTGGTGTGTGTGTTTTCCATCTGCGATCAGCCTCCATATAACGTCTACCCATTGGTTCAAATTTTGTGCCCTCTGAGATCCAGAAGGGCCCTGCTTCTTCCTGCCCTCCTTCCCTCAGATAGCAGACTTCCCAGTGCATTAACAGATGCTCAGGAAAACACTGTGGAATGAACGAGTGCATGAGTTCAACTGGAAAGTGGTGTGTCCACCCTCCTTTTGTATTTGATGGTCAAATTCTTTTGACCAGAGCGATGCTCGCCTATAAGATATCTTTGTGCGAATTAGGTAGGGGCACCCCCTCTGGGTGGGAAAATTGCAAAAAGCCACCGCTCTGCTAGAAGCTGTCCCAGCGGTTCATGGCATGGCCAGCCGGACCCAAGCTGGCTCCAGCCCCCTTGGCCTGGTGCTTTGGTGAAACACACAACAGGGCACAGCCTGCGGGGAAGGGCAGCCCCGCGTTCACCTGCCTCCCCGTGGTATCAACACTTGTCCCTGCTAATCAGTGTTCCTCCTAAATGGCTACTCGCAGAAGGTCACATAATTCCCCCAACCTTTCTAGTTCCCAAGAAAGCAAATTTTCTAAACCATGAAGACAGGGACGTGGAATTGAAAAATATTACAGACCTTCTGTTTATCCGTGAACTTGAGGGAAATGACAGCCACGTTTGAATCCAGCCAGGGACGTCCCCAACCCCATTTTTAAGGCTGAGCCTAATTCTAAGCCCTGGAATCCCCCCTGGCTACTGTTTTGGAGTCTCAGGCTGGTTGCCCAGGCAGGCGGCACAGTGACACACAGAGATATCATCACACCACGGCCCCCACTGCGTGCGGGTGCCGGTAATTTCAGTGCACGATTTCCAGAAAAGAACTTGACTCAGACCCAGTGGTTTGGAATTAACCTGCTCAGTTCGCCCAACTTGGGAGCAAATCAGATTCCACATTCGGGGGCACTGTCTGGGCTGGAGGCGCCGCAGAAAGTCGATGAGAGGGAGTGGAACTTCTTAGCAAACGAAGGACACGCTGGGCAGCCCGAACCCTGCCAGTGTTCTCTACAATGGCGTTTTATTGCTACATAATGCAATTTCATGACAAATCCTGGGCTGCCCTCCCACGCCTCTTACTAAGTTATTTCTTTTTATTTTGCTGGTTTTATTGATGATGTCATGACATGGCCCATCAACCTTTAATTAAAACCATGGCCGCAATGTTAGGCTTCCTTTAAACCGTGAAAGCCAGGGCTTTGGAGAGGTCCCTGTGGAGCGTCACGATGCTAGGGAGCGAACAGTCACTGTGCGTTTCAGGAGGCACCAAGAGGTTCCCAGAGGGGCTGGGGTGTGGAGGGACTGCTGGGTGTTATGGGCTGAACTGTGTCCCCCGGAAGAGATATGCTGAAGTCCTGATGCCAGGGACTTCAGAATGTGACCTTCCCTGGCAATCGTCATCACAGATGTGATCAGAGATAAGGTCAAGATGGAGTGGGGTGGACCCTAACCGAACACGGCTGGGGTCCTGATGAGGAGACAAAGGCACAGAGGGTCAAGGAAGGACCCCTACAGGTTGCAGAGGGAGCACGGCCTGCCGATACCTTGATTCCAGACTCCCACGACAACCAGACAATAGTCTGCTGTTTTAAGACACCCAGTCTGTGGTTCTTCGTTATGGGGCCCCCGCAAACAATACACAGGGTTTGGTTGGATCTCACTGGGTTCCAGCGTGCCAGACCAGAGGCGGCAGGCGTGCAGCAAATCCCATGTTCCCTCCGTCTGAACCCCAAGCCTGTCTTCCCCAGCGGCATTCCTGCCCCGGCATTCAAAGGCATCCTGTGCATGGCTCGGCTCTGCGGGTGGCTGGGTCAGACCCAGCCCTGGACACAGTTACGATCTGAAACCTCAGCATTCGGGGGAAATCAACACACCCGGCTAATTAATGATGGGAAGGCGGCTAGGGAGGCTCTGAGAGTTCCCTGGGTTTGATCTTGTCTGGGCTCCCTAAAAGGGCTTTGGAAAACCGGGATGGCTCCAACATGACGGCTCACCTTCCCTTTATGCAGCACAAAGTTTAGGACCCTGACGTTGGGACCCCTGGACGTGTGCGAGTGTTTTTACTGAATCCTGGGGGAAGCCTTGGTCTCCGTTTTCAGGAGAAGAAATGGCTGGGCCCGAGGTCACACCGGGATGTCCGCACTGCCGTGACAGGCATGCTGGTTGGCTGCGGTTACAGATGTGGTGTGTGTGTGCATGGGGGGGGGGGCGAGTCCATGTGTGTGTGTGCTTGTGAGACAGGCATGTATAATTATGCCCCATGAGGAAGGTGACAGACCCACACTCTCGTTCTCTCCCTGAGGTTATCAATGGTCATTTTTCCTTTTAAAAATTTCTTCTCACTGAACAGCTTCTGTTTCCTTCCCATTGCTGCTTGTGTTACTGTGGTAAAATACACATAACAAGATGTGCCTTTTGACCATTTAAAGGTGTACAGTTCAGTGACGTTAAGTACATTCACAACTGTGAGTGCCCATCACCTTGGTCCAGAACCCAAGCAATTTCATCACCTGAAAAGACCCTGTGCTCGTTGCTGTCACTGCCCACCCCCAGCCCTGACACCCACACTTCTGCTCCTGCTGGTGCCACGGCACACGTCCCTAGGCTGAGAGACCGGGGCGGGGGGAAGGCCTAAGGGAGCAGGTGTCCCTCTTTTACTTTTCTTTTAAATGTATTAATTTATTGATTTTTGGCTGCGCCGGGTCCTTGCTGCCGTGCGCAGGCTTTCTCTGGTTGCGGCGAGCAGGGGCTACTCTTCGTTGCGGTGCGCGGGCTTCTCATGGCGGTGGCTTCTCGTTGCGGAGCATGGGCTCTAGGCGCGTGGCCGGGCTTCAGTAGTTGTGGCTCGCGGGCTCTAGAGCTCAGGCTCAGTAGGTGTGGCGCACGGGCTTAGTTGCTCCGGCAGCATGTGGGATCGTCCCGGACCAGGGCTCGAACCCATGTCCCTGCATTGGCAGGCGGATTCTTAACCACTGCGCCGCCAGGGAGGCCCCGGAGGTGTGTCTCTTCCTTGTCACTCTCCACTGTGGCTCACTGTGTAAGTGGCCAAACTTATCTGATTGGGCAGATTAGGGCCAGGTACACACCAAAGGGTCCGGCACCTGTTTGGACCCAGGGCCGTGTTTTCTGTAAGAAGTCATGCTTAGCTGCTTAATCCAGCTCAGACTTCAGGGCAGTCCGGGGTGAGGGGTGTGGTGAACTCACTCAGGCCCACAACATGCTCACAGTGTCACAGGTCAGAGGGCACGGTGTGGGATTTAAACCAATCACCAGCTCGCAATTCTATGGACAATTATCCATGACGCATGTTAAAAGGCCAGCGAGGACAGAACCCAGTCACCACACACGTCCTCCTGTAAGGGCTCATTTCTTACAAATGCACAAACAAATAAAATAAAAAGCCTGTCTCAGGATTTGGGTAAAATTATGAATATGTTTAGTGATACAGATGCAGTAAGAACAGCTTTCAAGGGTACGGGGATGCCTGGTGATTTTAATTAAACGGAGCTAGGTTAGGGAAGAAAGAAAATAGGATGTTTCAAACACCAAAACCCCCTAAATTCTCATCCCAGGAAGTCAGTGACCCCATGGATGGGCAGTTGGAATAAAGGGTCACTCGGAATGAGAACCTGAGACCGTCTCTATTACAAAGAAAGCAGAGGCGTAAGGGAATACCAATTGGTAACAATTAGAGCCGGATCAGATAGGTGGGGGAAAGTTCAGATCCCCTCTGGGGTATATTTATGTATCCTCTCTAGAGCACAAGGCTCGTTAACCTGGGACTGGCTATCGGCTTCCTCCATCGGTGACCTGATCCAGTGCCCCTGCAAGGAATTTCAACTGTGGATGACTTTCCTCCACATGAGTTGTGAACACATCACAGAGGACAAGTTTCCCCAACTGTGTGAAGCACTGCAGACCCAATGGCCTACGGGGACCAGGCAGGTAGTGTGGCCTAGGGAGGCGGATGGGGGCAGGCAATAAAGAAGAGGGGGGACTTGGCAAACTGAGAGCGCGGGGCTTGCCCAAAGTGGACGCCACAGCTGGGCTCCGGGCTCTTGTTTCCAGATGGGAACACTGGCCTGCTGTGGCCAGATCTACTGGGTTTATCAAGAGCATCAGGCTGTATGGATTTACACATGAGATGTCCTCCTTTTTAAAGCATCGAGGGCCAACAAAATATTCCTGCAGCAGTTGAAGACTCCTGGACTAAAGTCACAGGAAATGACAGTGACTTCTCTGAATGCATCGACCAAAACCTTCCTCTCCCATAAAGGGGTGGCCTTTGGTGCTGGGCAAAATACAGGTCTGCTCACTGCCTTCTGGCCAGGCCAGGGTGCATCCCACCCCAGACCTTCGCCCAATCTGTGCCTCGTGCCAGGAGGCCCTTCTTGCCCCTCTCTAAGTGCAAGTGGAGTATGAAGCCACGAGGTGAGATTTGCTTTATGATTTGCGAAGAGTCTGCCCGTGACTTGACCATGGAGATGGTCTCCAGTTCCCCGGCTGGCTGGTCCACCCACCCTAGACCTTGGAGTTCCAGTACTTGGTCCCGTCTCCAAGGCAGCTTTATTCATTCACTCACAAGAATTGACCAGATGCCTTCATGGTCTCAACACTGGGCTCTTTGGTGGCATTGATCTAAAGCTCAGCCTCCAGTTCACCCGGCGAGAAGCTGACACAGGTCTGATGCACGAATGGTGGATCCATTCGAATCTCTGGCAGGGTCTCAGCCCCTGTGTATTTATAAAGCTCCCACTGAGATGGATGTTCGTTTAAGCCTGAGCGCTTTCTATGAAATCTTCTTATCCAACGAGCATCTCTCCTTCAAAATGTCCCAAACTTGTTTCTGTTCATTTGATACGTGGGACCACAAAAAAAAAAAAGGGTACATTAGAGATGACCCCGTAAGGTCAGGGACCACATTTCAGCACCTCCGATAGCATGTTATTCAAGAAAGGGCTGTGACGATGGATGTCTCCACTTTCGAAATGACCAGGTTTATCAGCGTGAAGCTCTCGTTAGGAGAAAATCATCAGTTACCTGGTTTAATAAGCTAACAGCATGTGCCTCTAGAGAGGTTCAAACTTGAAACCCACATGAATTTAAAAGACGCAGAACTATGGTGGGGTCCAATAGCCCTGGAATACGGAGCAGAGCTCACCGGAGCCGTCACCTCTGCCCTGGGATGGAAACACGTCCCACTGGGTTCAGCTCCAGCAACTTCTTGCTGTGCAGTGGGTGTGATACAATTCACATGAGCAAACAAAGCAGCCCAGGTAACAGGACCGGCCTCGGCCTCAGCGTTCAGATGTTAATCCATCTAAGCCCCTGCAGTCGATAACCATGACATTCTGGAAACCAGACACCGTGACTCATTACAGAGCAGTGGCTTGTGCCCTGAACTCTCCCCAGTCCCCGGGTTCAAATCCCAGAGGCCGACTTTAGTTCTACATTTTTTTTTTTTATCTTTTCGGTGGGACATAGTGTAACCTCCACTTCGTCTGAAACCCTTGGGGCAGGGTCACCTTTCAGCAAAACAGAGGCCCCCTGCACATGGTCAGTGTTTACTTTTCAGTTGTCATCCCCAGTTTACGTTGCAGAACTTGATCTTCAAGCGAGTAACAAACAGCTACTGAAATCTGCCAGGACTTTTTTGTTTTGCAGGCAGAACAGCCAGTACACCAATCCCGGTAGGAAAGAGTGGGGTGTCCACTGCAGAGTAACGAGCTTTTGAAAGACAAATCGCACACCTCCTTGGGCACATAACATGAAAACAAATGAGCCCGGAACAATAACACGCCGTCCTTTGGCTGTGGCAGTGATGCGTCTACGTGGAGGGCTTTCCAGGAGCGCCTCACAGGTACTTCACATAAAGTGCATCTGGTTGGTCCCCTTGGCCTTATCTTTTCCCTGCCAACTTCCAAAGCTGGAGCGAGCCCTGTCCCACAGGGTAAAGTTTCCAGGGTGACAGATGCGAAGAGCAAATCGACTTGAGGTCAAAGGCAAAAAGAAAACAGTCTCTCATCTGATTAATGGTTTGAATTTAATTAGTGGGGAAAAGCGCAAATCATACAGTTTGTGACTTGGTCAAGCCCCAGCTCCCTTCCTGCAAAATTGCTAAACAGAAAAAGGGTCGGTTGGGCTGAAGGCTGACCCTTCCGAGATGCCTGCCGCTTCGCGCTGGTTTAATACGAGTTAAGTGCGAGTGGGCGGGTTGGTGATGTTCCAAGCCAACGGTGAAAAGGTGGTTTCCAAGGTTGTAAATGTGAAGGCTTTGGCAAATGAAATAAAATTTTGAAAATATGGCGGCAGCACCATCCCATCTTCTAACCTGCCACCCTGTGAAATGTGAGTGGCTTGGTTTTCGAGTTTCTAAGAAGTCTGGATTTAGAGCCATAAAGGATTAAAGCAGGTTGGGAGGGTGCCTTTCCAGGATTAAGTTCAGTTACTTGAAATAACCCTTGCATTAGCTCATGCGTTCACTCCACAAGTATCTGTTGCTACTGGTGCCGGAAGCGGGCTGGGTGCCAGGGATAGGGATTTAGACAGGGTCCTCCTGAGAAGGAACTGGGGGCCAAGGAGCCAAGGGACTCAGCTAAGACCACACAGCAAAGCCGGGCGGCGTCTCCAGGGCCCAGCCACCGCCCTCACTATCATACAGGGGTCCCCAGTGGCACCCCACTTACAGAAACCAAAGAAGTCTGCACTCCTAAGAAGGGGAAATGGGCGAACGCATACTCGTATTTAAAAAGAGCTCTATTTCAGAGTCACTTCTACCCTGGATGCACCTTAGAATTAAGCTGGAGATCATTACAGAAAGTAAAGAAGGAAAGAGACTCCGACCCCTCCCAGACCGGCCCGGCCAGGATGGCTTAGAGGGGGCACTTGGGCACCAGCCCCTCTCAGAGCTCTCAGGGAGCCTGGGTGAAGAGGCCACCCATGGCTCAGGGAGCTTCAACACAGGGCTGCTCTGGGTGAAGGCCAAGCTAGTCCATCACCATGGTGTCCGGGTACCGTGTTCAGCGGCCTCCTCCCTGGGGGAGAGCATGGAATCTCTTGTTGTCCAGGTCTGCAAGTAGAGCCCTGAGTCACCCCACACCCCCGTCCCTCCGCTCCACCCCCAGTCCTGTCCATCCCGACCTCCTAATCCTGTCTCCACTCTCTCCACCCGCTCTTCCCCCAGCTCCCCACCCCAAAGCCTGACCTGGGCTTCCAGGCTTGAGTGAGAATGATGTTTTGCTATTCTTCCAAGATCAGTCTCATTATTGTATTTCCACTTGTCTTACGTCTTACTGATCCCAACATCCCCTTGGGTCCCTCCAGTTTGGGTTTTCATTTCCTAATTATTTTAAATCCTAGGACTTTTCCTCCATTCTGAAATGGATAGCACAAAGGCATAACAGCTCCAGCTTGGGGATTCTATGTCTGATGTTGGAGAAACAGAGTCTTCATCCTTTACCCTTGTGAATTATTCACAGAGGGACCAATGCCTTCCTGTGCACTCTAGATGAGCTTCTGTATACACACTTCCCATCCTTAATCATGTCTTCAAACAAAAAGGTGTAGCAAAAGGCTCAAAAAATCCTCAATAAATATCTGATTAGTGAATGAATGAAGGAATGAATGAACTGCAGAGAGCCCAGATTCTTAGGGCAGACGGACCTGGGTTTGAATCCTGCTTAAGCCACTTATTAACTGGTGACCTAAGGCAAGTTACTTAATAGCTCTGAGCCTCGGATAAGGAAGCACAGCCTCAGAGGGTGCCAGTGAAGATTAAATTAGAGAATCTTTGTGAAGACCCAGCAGAGTGTCTGGCATGAAAGAAACAACTAAGTAGATGAGCTGAAAACAACAGCAAGGAATAATGTTGTACAATCATTCGGAGGTGAAGATGCCAAGCAGTGTTTGTTCAACTGTCGAGTTAAACCAAGCTTTTTTATTTTTTAAAAAAGTTGGAAGACCGTCCCTACCCTGGCCCTGTTTCTGGCGAGAAACTTGCTTTCCAAGAACTGAGAGTAGCTCCATGGTTTGGTATGAACATGGTTTAAATAACAGTACTATCATCTTTATGCCTTAAAAGGATCATATTTCACATACGGTTCTACAACTTCCTTTTTCATTAACTATACATTTCATTCACGACATATTATTCACAGCACATCAATTTACAAAGATATCTCATTTTTAGATGTTTCCATAATACTTCACCACATGAACATTCCATAATGTTCTTGTCTCACCCCCTATTAATGCACTTCGGACTACTGCTAATTTTTTATAATTCGAAGTTTGATGTATATCCTTGGACACAGACCTTCATACTCTTTTTTAAGGGGTCAGTTGCTGGGAATGGAATTTCTAGATAAGTTTGATAAATGGATAAATAACAATTTGATACAAAGGGCCTAACTGGCTTCTCCAAAACGCATACCAGCCATGTTTGAGAGGACTTGCTTCCTGGCATTCTGACCAACTTGGAACATTTTGGCATTTTTAAAATCTTGGACAATCTGGCAGACAAAAATAAGGTCTCGTTTTAAAATGTGTGCCTGAATTTGACTGCTAATAACGTTGGGCATATTTTACATGTAAATTAGCCAAAAACAACATACGGTACTTTTGGGAAATGTCTGTTTATGCCCTGTCCTTTGCCCATTTTTCTATTTTAGTTGTTTATATGTTTCATACTGACACATAGATGTTATTTTATAATATGAATCTTAATCATATGTCTGCCATGTGCATTGCAAATTTCCAGGTAATGGTCTGCCTTTCAATCTTTTACTACAGATTTCTGTAAACCGTATTGTATATCATTCTGCCTTATTTCACGCAGGCCACTGCACATAATCTAACTTCTTATTGGCCACCATAACCTGCCTCTCTCCAAGCGCCCTCAAGTCTGTACAACTGTTGGCCCTCTCATTAAATGGCCTCAGATGGCCATACACTGAGAAGCACTTTTCTCTATTTTGGTTTCCCCCTCAGTGACCCACTGGATCCACATGTATTCCTTGTTATTAATGTATTAAAAATTATGATATTCTCCCTCGATTTCCTTAATGCATTTTTCTCTAGCAGCTACAGCCGGGGAATCAGACAAACAAGTCTGTAAGAACTAAAACTGTGTCTGAGGTAGGAGTCATTAGGTCATACATGAGAACCCTAGGTGCTCTCCTACCAATAAAATGCATGAACTCTACAGCATCACTTGAGTTCTCAGAGTCATTTTGTATCTTCTCGCTCATTCTTGGTTCTTTTTCAGCTAGTTAAGAGTGCCTGATATTTGAAACCCCAGTTCCTATACGCCAGAGACCCTTACACAGAAGCCAGTGCCAGTGCCATCCTTGTTGACCGATCGACTCTCGGACCCAAGATGTAACCCAGTCCACCTCCTCCCTCTCCAGGGCTTGAAACTCTTCAACAACACCCTCAACCACTTTCTGAACAACTCCCATGGTGGACAGACGCACCAATTATTTAATCAGGGTGTTCCATTTTGGACAGCTCTCATCATTCCAAGCGGTATCGACATATGGAAACTAATTCCCCAGAACTTGCATCCCATAGTCCGACATCTGCTCTCTGGTTGGCCTAACTCTACCACGTGTCTTTTTCACAATAAGACCAATGGTTGCTCTGCGGTCTGCACAGATCTCCCTGGGTGGGCCTGAATCCCCGCACCAAAACCAACCTTTTCCTTCCCCGGGATAAACACCGGGCTTTCCAAGTCCCGCGTGGGGGTGTGGAGTCATACAAATGGAGCTGCCCTGAGCTCAGAGGTGGCGCCAGAGCCGAAGAGTGCCAACGCCGATGAGGTCAGCGCTATTCCAATCCCCTTAACCTCCCCCAAACACTGCGAGAAGCCTGCCCACCAGGCAGGGTGCATATTCAATGTCAGCCGAGAAGGGCTCTAAACCAAGGCAGGTTAGGTATTTAAGCTTTTCCTAAACCTTGGCTGCTGCTTTGGACGCCGGCAATTGGCTCTCGTTTCCTTCAGAGGGCTCCCGATTGTTTTGGCAGCGTCCCTGACTGCGTCTCCAACACCAATTCTTCCCCCACAGATCCCCCAAAAGGCAAGAGATATGCACAAAGCAGGTAGTCGTTTCCGTTCAACGGTCTGGTCGCTCAGAAATGAGAACCTGGGCCTGTTCCCCTTGAGGCACAGCACCTGCCCCAGCCGCCATGGGGGTGCCCCTGGAGGTGGGTCCTTGATGGCCCAGGAGGCAAAGGGGCTGGCCCACGTAATGCTGCGGCAAAGGGCAGCTCAACGCAGGGGTACTGAGCCTCAACCCTGCGCAGGACAGAGCAGCTCAGAGGAGGATGAAGACCACATCACTGACAGGTCACTTGGTTGGCCAAACCCAAGGACCACCCTTTCTACAGGTAAGGAAAAAAAAGTGCTAAATACCTGTAGTCTCGGGCAGGAAGAGAAATACATGGAGCTTTCCTCCCAGACTTTCGGTATTTTCTCATCCGAAAATACCGAAATCCAAAGGGGTGGATTGGACCACAAGATCCTGAAAGCTCCTATTAAATCTAACGCTCTTTGAGTCAAGTTGGTTACTTGGAGGAATGGGCACCAAACCACATCTACTGCCCTCACTTTCCAGGACAGTTTGTGAAGAAGATGTGCACACAAGTCAGCACTGACGGCGCTGGGGTGTTCACCGGACCCTCACGGGTCTGTCTCCATTGCTGCCATCACTGTTACCGTCATCGTCATCACCACCGTCACCTAGGGCTCTGGCATGTTTAGCTGGAACGAACGTTCGGGAGTTCGTGGCCGTCCTAGAGACGACACGCTGGGAACATAAAAGTTGTGTTTTATGTTGCCTATTTTGGTTTTCATCTTGACAACACCCCTTGTGTGTGCATATATCAAAACGTCAAGCTGTACCCCTAGAACAGTGGTCCCCAACCTTTTCGGCACCAGGGACCAGCTTCATGGAAGACAATTTTTCCACAGACTTGGGGTGGGGTAGGAGACGATTCAGGTGGTAATGCGAGTGACGGGGATCAATGGGAAGCGGCAGATGAAGCTTCGCTCGCTGGCCCGCCGCTCCCCTCCTTCTGTGCAGCCTGGGGTTTGGGGACCCCTGCCCTAGGGGGGTCCAAAATATACAATTTTGATATGTCAAATGATCTCTCAATAAAGCTGTTGCGGTGGGGGGGGGGGTAAGAGAGAAGGGTGGTAGCAGAGGGAGAAGCGAATCTCAGAGCATCACGTGTCCACTTCCTTCTACTGAAATCTAGAACAAAAGCATTTTGAAAGAGCACTAAAGATATGTCCGCCGGGTCATGGAGTAAAACCAAAGTCTTGAGCACTGACCGCACTAGAGGTCCACCAGTTCTCAGGGGGACCATATAACTGACTGTCCAAACTGGGGCCCATTTGAAAATGAAAGGAGACATTAGAACCAATTAGTGGGCATTAATTAATTAACAATCAGCTCAACTTAACTGTCCCGGCCCAATGGGGACTTATGTCGTCCTACAAATATGAGACCTTGGGCTCAGCTGATCTATAACTCATTTTTACCAAAGGATAAGTGAGAAAAATAAGGACAATGTAAGTATGTAGAGATGTGTCTACCATCATCCACTACCCCTTCTTGAGACGGTCCATCCTTCACCTGTGATGCTGTTCTCCCCACTTTGTGTGTGTGTGTTAAAATGTTCTTTTTAAAATAAATGGGGACTTCCCTGGTGGCGCAGTGGTTGAGAATCCGCCTGCCAATGCAGGGGACATGGGTTCGTGCCCCGGTCCGGGAAGATCCCACGTGCCACGGAGCAACTAAGCCCGTGCGCCACAACCACTGAGCCTGCGCCCTAGAGCCCGTGAGCCACTACTGAGCCTGCGTGCCACAACTACTGAAGCCCGCACACCTAGAGCCTGTGCTCCGCGACAGGAGAAGCCACCGCAATGAGAAGCCAGCGCACCGCAACAAAGAGTAGCCCCCACTCGCTGCGACTACAGAAAGCCCGTGTTCAGCAATGAAGACCCAACACAGCCAAATAAATTAATTAAAAATAAATTAAAAATAGAAATAATAAAAAATAAAATAAATGAATTTGTTCTAAGGGTAGATAACAGGGATATGTTATTTCTGTTGATCTGTTTGTTTGCTTGTTATTTTTCAAGTACTTAATTGACACAGTAAAAGTTGGTGAGCCTATGTCAATCCACCCAATATTTAAAACATTTCCCAAATTGTTTGAATCCCCCAATCTGGGACTACTTATGTGCATCTCTCCCGCTGACTAGGGAAAGTCTGGGTTTCAGCCTGTTGGCTGCCCGACACCCACACAGTGCTCAGACACCCCCATTCCTCCAGTTGTGCGGCATTGTTATTTCCTAAATATTATTGCCTATTATTCGTTTTTAACTTGGACCCCCTTCCCCGCGAATCATCAGAGGGGGTGAGGTCCCTTGAGTCCCAGAAGGGCAGCGCCCGCACCCCACAACGTTCGCCCATTCCCAGCCCTCCCCCACCCGGGAGCCGCGGCTCCCCCAGCATCACAGATACTGGAATTTGCCTCAGAACCATCTGGCCTGCATCGCCATGCAAACGACACCCCCACCGAGGGAGCCCAAGGCCAGGTTGCTATCTCAAGACCCCATGTTGGTTTGTTGTTATTTTTAAAGACAGCTCATTCAGCCGCGGCAGGGAACTAATTTCTTTTCAGCAGGGCCACAGCACCCATCCTGAAGTCAGGGCAGCCGGACAGAGATGGAGGAGCTGGGGGCGGGGGGAACTCGTATTAGCACAATTCCTAGGATCAAAGTCCTTTGTGACCTGAAAGATCTCCGGCTGTTAGATTATAAATTGCGGTTTAATTAGAGCCTTGTCAATCAACCCTTATCCCGGCCTTGGTTTGGGCAAATGGTTCTTAGTTTGGCAAGTCATTAATTAAGAGTTCGGAGAACACACGCTCAGGTTTTTGTGTCAAGCAGAGAAGCAGATGTGGGTGGTTTTCACTCTTCCAGAACTTCTTTTGTTCTCATTTTAGAGAGTAGAGATGCATTCCATTGGCTTCAGAAAGATAACCAGAGATGTTACAAGGGAGGTTTACAAGTCTTGAAGCATCTATATCTTGTTAATTCAGGGGCAAAGGCGAAGGCACAACTCTGTCTAGAGGTTAAAGTCTGAGGTCTGTGTTAACCGCTACCTGACTCTCGGTTCTGACTGTGGTACCAAGCAGCCTCGGGCAAGCTACTGAGAGTCAGCACTGAGCTTCACTCCTCCCATCTCCAAGGTGAGAGCAGTGATAGTAGCTAACTTGTCATTAATATTACTCTTTCATTCAGCTATTATTTATCGTCATCTACTAGGTCACAGGCACTGGGCTACGTTCTGGGAGTCCCACTGTCAACAAAGCAAACAAAGCCCTTGCGCGGTTTACATTCCGAGCGGGAGAGTGAGGGAGGCTACAGCACGCCAATAAACAAATAAAGGTACCATGTAATGCCCCGTAAGGCTAAGTGCCAAGAAGAAAAATGGAAGAGAGTGCAGGGAGAAAAATCAGAGGGAGGTGTTAATGCACGTTGAGGGCTTAGGATGGGGCCTGGCACATAATAAGCGGTCCAGTTACGGCTGTGATGATAGTGATGCTGACGGTGACGACGACGGCGGTGAGGATGGTGATGGCGAGAAGCTTGGTGAGAGCGATGATGATGAGGATAGCAGTGGTGTCAGTGACGATGACAGTGAGTCCTGAAATTGTTGGCACACCAGATCCCTTCCTTCATCTCTTTCCATCCTTGGAAACAACACTTCAACCATCCTAACTGGAGTGAAAGGATGCCAAAACCATGCCCACTTTTTCTTTCAAGTTCAACACTGCTCCTTAGATTTGGCCAAAGGTTTTGGAGCAAGTGTTCAGCTAGAGCTTCATGAAAAAGCAACACACATGCACGGCCCAAAAAAAGCATCCAGACTGGGAAAGAAAAGCGTTCCTTGTATTTTCCACTTGGCAACGAGCTCATCTTAAATCAGAACAGGACTGATTCCTCGTAGATAGGAACTCTTAGAACCAGCTCTCCTACTGCCCTGAGCCGCCCGTGGCTGAGTGCCCCTCAGCTACACCTAGGCCTTTTATTAGATTCTGGGAGGAAAGCTCTTAGGCCAGGCTGTTCCATTACTAATTTAGCACCGCAAAGGCAAAGCACAGCACGAGGAATGAACTTTGCTTGCCACCCCACCCCCTCCCCAGCCCTTTATGATTAGTGATCATCCCTTGGCAAAATAAGAGCGATGGTCATTTCCCTGTGAGCCTGTGACAGTGACAGAATAGTCCTGTTCCAAGGGCGTTTCTGGCTTCATCCCAAATATGAGGTCATCGTGTTCATCTAGCTTTGGACAAAATCCACGTATTTGCCACTGAGGCTAGAGCCAGGCTAAGCTGGAGAATGAATCATCCCCATCCATCTCTCTCTCCCCGTCTCCGTGAGTGAAGGCGAGAAGATAGAAGGAGATGACAAATAACACTAAGGGAATCCCAAGCATTGCTGTTTCTGCTCATCCAGACACATTTAGAGGGAAAGCATTTTGTTGTATTAAGGGGCATTCAAACAATACTGTTAACCAGGAAGGATAAAAACAAAGTTCCGTTATCTGGGGATTTTTTCATTGCAGTGAAAACATTTCTAGCTTAAGAAAAAAAAAGGAATCCATGGGTTGTTCTGGGATAGTGCAAAGGCTTGACAGGAGAATTCCAGAACCAGGTCTCAGAATGGCTGAGAAGCTGCACAGCTCTAGGGCCCTGGCGGGCAGCCTGTCTCCAGAGACCACCGTCAGAATGAGTGAACGCCAACCATTCTAGCCTTTGGGTCGATGGACATCAGCCCAGGCGGCAGCGGATGGGTGTTTAAGGTGGATTTGCTAATGGACTGGGAGGGTGCCAGGAGGGGCAGATCGAGCTGGAGGCGACCACCGAGGTGTTGGCCTGGCAATTCGGGTGGGGGTGGGGGGGGGGGGGGAATCAAGAGTTCAGATTCGAGCATGAGAAATCCCCAAATCCAAGAATCTGAAGGAGTAAATCAGCCGGTGCCGAGAGAATGCTGAGCGTGGTGCCTGGCACCTGGAAACTACTCGAAAATATTCCCCATTTGGCTGCTTCTTGATCACTTACAGCGGGCAGGGCTCTGCCTATCTTTGCGTGATTGTCAGCCTCCTTGCGTTTATCTCCCCGTGAAGGTCCGGGAAATATGAGCTGCGACTCGATGGGGGCCATCCCGGGCGGCTGCGGGGAAGATCAATGTCCTGTTTGAAGGGCGAGTTCCCCAGGGTTCACGCGCCCACGCATCCTGAAACCCGATCACTGCTGTGTCTTTCATGAAGATGGAATCCTTGACAGGTGATTATTTTTGCTCCCCACTGCATATCAAACATGCTAAAGATTAGTCACTTGTTAAGGGCCACCTGTTGACAAGGAAGGCGGAAGGCGGCAGGCAGAGATTCCTGCTGTTCCGGCCGGGATCTGATTATGCGAAGCACCAAGTGCCTTCACCCCTGAAGCCACTGACAGCCAGGGAGCTGGGGCCTGGGGCTCTCTGGAATTTGGGCAAAGACCCTGCGGCTGGCTGGCCTCTTGGCTTAACGAGCTCCTACTGACCCTTCAGGTCTCAGCTGAAATGCCCCTTCCTCCAGGAAGCCACCCTGCCCCAGCCCTGAGGAGCCCCCATTGTGCGTTCTCATGGAGCACCTGGCTTTCCCCCTCCAGCTCTTCCTATATGCAGTGATTTTACTAATCATCTCTTATGATGTGTTCAGCACTTATCTCCCATACAACTGAGCTTCCTGGGGCGGAAGGCCCCAATATTTGGATTCTTTAACTCCATCCCGGACTGATCAATATTTATCGACTGGCCGTTGGCAGCAATCATGCAGAACGGAATGGGAAAACATGGGTTTACGAGTAAATACAGTACAATCATCACTCTGCACCATTCTGACCTAAGAGATTAAAAACAAACCCCCCAAAATTTGGATGACAGGTATTCACCAGTTCTAAAACCACTGGTTCCAATCTGTGGGCTACAGGGAGGGGCAACAATGTGAATTCATACTGGACCAAGTATTATCTTTACTGAAATGTTTTATGATGAAAATTGAAAGACGTAAGTAGGGGAAAGTGTAATGAGCTCCCATACACCTACCAAACCACATTCATCAGCGTAAGACTTCGCCGTGCTTCCCAGAGTTCATGTCATTTCTTTCTTTTCTTTCCATACTTAAAAACGCATCTTTTAAGAACATAGGCATTTTCTTCCAATAATAGCAAAGGCATCTTGAGAGAAAATACTCTGTCCATACGAACTGGATTACGATTTTTAAAATGCATGCTATTGCAATGACCGATTTTCTAAAACGAAGAGTGTTACAAATTCACAGAAGGCATTTTTGTCAGGCTATATTTTCTTAACTCACAGACATTAAAAGTAACAACAGCTATCCTGAGGAGTCTGGGATATTTTCTGATGTCAAACGTGAAAAGCACGGGAAACTCTGATTTAAAACTTCATTTTAGCCACAACCAGGATTTCTCCCTGGGCCCCCTCCTGTTGGAAGTGGCAAAGGGAACAGATCAGAGAGGCGTGGGGGTCTTTTTCTTTGAGTGGTCTCTGCTCTCCCCATGCCGAGCTGCTCCAGGAGAGGTGGCCTGTGGTGAGCCCGTGGCCCAGAATGCACCCAGGGTGAGGCCAGTCCGGAGTGGACTCGGGTTTCTAAATCGCTTAGGGAGATGGATTCAAATGTCCAGTATGCGGGATACCTAACAGATAACCTGGTTCTCGTCCTAGTCTGCTGTTTGCTAACCGTGTGTCATCGCTGGATCCTCTTAACGCCTGAACTACGGTGCTGGTCCTTTGCAAAATGAGTATAAGAATTCTGACCTCCCTGCCCCGCTTCTCAGGGTCAAAGACCCAAATGAGAATCTAGAGAAGTGTCTGCAAGCTGCTGAGTGCTGCACACATTTTCAAGGGCACGTGATATCCACCTTTGCTCCGGGCTTTGTGAAGGCTCCTGCTTGTCGGGGGCGGGGTGCACCTTGGCGCTTCACCGAGCGTCGCAGCCACTTTGCCCTCTCACTCCTTGTCTTCATCCCAGCCGAGGTGGCCCCCGCCCGAGGAGGCCAGGACATCTGGACCCAATCGATCAGCGGCTTTGCCTACAACACTCCAGACAACTGCCCCAGCGGGTCCTTTCCTCGCCAAAAAGGCCAAATGGCCATCAAACGGTTGATCCCAACCCCCGCCCCAGTGCACACCCCAAAGCTCCATGGCTGCAGGTGCAGGTGGCGACGGCCTCGTCCACAGGGAGCAGGCTGGCCACTGAGACTGTGTGGTCCAGCGCAGCAGTTTCGACCCTGGCTCCTCTCATCCCAGAATCCCCCGGGGAGGTTTCAGAAAGGACCCTCACCCAGGCCTCACCCTGGAGATGCCGGGTTGGACTCTCCGGCATTGGGGTCCAGGCACTGGTGTTTGCTGACAGCACCCAGGTCGTTCTAATGTGCGGCCGGGGCTGAGAACCGGCCGGCTAACCGATCGCTCAGGTCACCACCTTGCCTGTTCCAGCTGCTGAGAAATAAATTAATCAAATCGCTTGTTTGACAAAAATCGTTTTCTAACCAAACAAAATAATAAAAACTTTATCCAGAGCCACATGGAGATTGACCCACAAAGATCAAACAAAACCACCACTGGCCTCCAACCCTCAATGGAAGAGATTCCAGTGGGATGAGTGACCGTGACAGCTTGGCTGGTCTTGTCCGTGTGGAGTTCACCTGGTGAAGCTGTTGCTGGTTCAAGAGCCAGAGGTGAGCTTTGTGCCTGAGCTACTTTAACCCCTTGAGGGTTGGCTGTTTCTCTGACAATATCCTGTTCTGTTAGGACCAATACTATTCATTCACTCGTCACTCTGATGGTTGTGGAGGCTTCCCTGCACACCAGCTGTGCTAAGTCACAAGGATATATCGATTAGGATTTGATCACTGTCTTCAGATGGGGAGGAGTTATGGGAATACAACGATAATTATGGCTGTAATTTATTGTGTTTCCTTTGTGCCAGGCATTCTGCTAAGAACCTGACGTGCATTCTCTTGTCTGATCACTACAGCACCTCCATGAAGTAGGGAGTATTATTATAATCATTCTCTGTAGAGGGATCTGTTGGGTAATTCGCACAAGGTCACACAGCCAACAGTGCTAGAGCTGGCATTTCAGCCCAGCCCATGACTCCAGGTGGATGCTCCCCAGCTCACACACTGCTGCTTCCCACAGTGCAGTCACCAGGACACGGATCCACAGGCATCAGGAGGCTGTCAGTGAATGCAGAGGCTCCACTTCTGGGGCCATAAGAAGGTTTCCCCTCCACGGCAGCTTGTTGATATTGGCTGATTTTCAGCTCTGTTTACGCTGACTCCAGCGTGGTTGGGAGGGAACAGTGGGGCTGATAAGTGTTTGACAACCTGCACCCTGCACGAAGCCCTGATTGGCTGAGTTTGCCAGTTTCCACGGTGTAAACACTCCCACCGCGGCTGATTTGGAACTTCCAATGTGATGTCACTGGACTCAGAGCTGGGAGAGATGCCCACAGTCAGCTCTCACCAGCTGGTGTAAGTGGGCTCCAGCAAACCTGGGAGGACTTCTCTGATTCTCTCCACTTGAAGGTCTTTGGAGGACCATTAGGGATCATCTGATCCTTTCTAATTTTGGTTCACGGAGGAGTTTTTAGACTGGAATCTCCATAACGGAAGGGGCCATTCCTAGTCTCGCTCACCATTCATCTACCCTTCTACAGTCCTGGCTTAGTGTCTGCTAAGGAGTCGTCCTCTCTGGCTTGGTGGGACGATGGCTTGGCCAAGGTGGCAGTGATGGAGTTGGCAGGATTAGGGCTTGTTTCAAAGGTAGGGTTGATGGGATTTGCTGTTGTTCGGTGTGGAAGGCAAAAGGGAGGGGCCAAGCCCGACCCCTTATCCTGAGGATTGGAACTGGATTTTACTGGGATGGGAACCACTGGGAGGGGCAGGTTTGGGAGCATAGAAATGCAAAGCCTGGTTTGGACCATCCGAGTTGCCTGTTAGACCTGTAATAGGAGGCTGAGTAGGCTGTTATATATGCCAGTCCAAGGGATGTGGACGATGCAGTCGGGGACAGGACTGGCAAACCCTGGACTCCACGAATTGGTGGAAGAAGGGGTGAGGTGGAAACGTTGGAGATGGTGGTTGGTGATGAGATGCTTGGAACTAAAGAGGGAATACAGTGACAGTCCATACGCTCTTGGGTTTGACCATGGAAGGGATGGATAAGAGCTTTGGAAGAGAAGATGTGTCGGCTCTGAGAGGATTGAAGCATCATTGACAATTCTACATCATTATTAGCGCCACAAGTATCAGGACAGAAGCAGGTTTGAAGAGACGTTCAGCGTATGAAAGAGAAATCAGTGGACAAAAGTTGGGCTTTTAAATAGGTAGTCCTGAGGAAATTGGTTATCAACAGGAACAATCAATTAGATTCTTACTTCAGATCATTTACAAAAATAATTTCTAGATAAAGTCTTATAAAAGGATAAAACAAAGTTTAAAAATCTCTAGAAGAAAATGTAGAAGACTCTATGATATTAGGATAGAGAAGGACTTTTCTAAAAAGCATCGAAAATTCACAAACCATAAAGGGTTATACTGTCAAAAATTATGCTGTTAAATGTTACTACATGCTAAATAAAGTGATAACCCACGTGCTGGAAATATATTTGCAGCGCATACATGTGGCAAAGAATTGGTATCCAACCTACATATATAAAGAACACCTATGAATCAATAAGAAATGAAAAACAACCTAATAGGAAAAAAGGAGCAGAGGATATGAGCAAGTGATTCGTAAAAGAGGACACCCTACTGACCTGTCATGGGGAAATGCCAGTTAAAGCCAAAAGGAGGTACCGTTTGTTCCCCACTGGTAGGTTTGGAGAAAGGAGACCGCGGGGGTGTTGATGGTGTCTGTGAGCTTGAGAAGCTGACACCACAGCTCCGAGAACAACACCCGTCTCTACTGAAATCCAGTATGTGCGACCCTCTACCCGGATGGCACTTCCGCATAGACACCGAGAGGAACTTCCATCCACATATGGGACGGCCCACTGCTGCTGAGTGCATTGCAGCATAAACTCTGAAATAACACAGATATTCACTGATGGGAGAGCTGATAACTAAATCGGGGGAGGTTTACTCAAAAGCACACTCCAGAGCGGCGAACTTGAGGGACAGAGCTACGGTATCACCACGGATGAATCTCCAAGCATCGTGCGAAGCCAGGAAAGCAATCTGCAGCATGAAATGTGCAGTAGGGAAACCATTTATAGAGCATAAAAACATGCAAACCAACACTTCACATTGTTTATGGATGAATCTACACGTGGCCAAAATATAAAAACATGCCAGGGGATGACAGACATCAAAATCAGGGTAGTGGTCGACTCTCGGGAAGGGAGAAGGGAAAAGGGAAAGGCGGGGCCGGGGAGGAGTACGGAGCGGAGTTCCAATGCCTCCGCAATGTTTTCCTTCATAAGATAATACCCAGATAAACAGTATAAAAGGCTAATGTTGGTAAATCTGAGCTCTAAGTATATGGTTACTGGTTACTTTATTCTCTGTACTCAACTGTAGGCTTGACATATTTCAAAGTTTTTAAAGGACAGACATTCCTTTCTTACTGAGCTGGACTTTAGATTCTAGAACTTTCGGATTTTAAATCTAGAGGAAGGATTTTACATATTGTTGAATGTCATCACTTTGGGCCCTTCATTTCAACCTGCTAAAATTCACTGAGTTCATAAACATTTATGAAAGCACCTCCTAAACAGCAGGTCCTAAGTTGTGGGCTTTAAGTTGTTTAGAGAGGCATTGGGCATAACCGTCTACCGTCTTTTGAATCGCTACTTTCTCACCCAGCTCATGAGAATTACCTCTGAGCTTTGGGAATTCTGCTGTTTGATAAAACGGTTTGTTTTCAGTCAAGTATTTATAAAAATAGTGATTAGGTCTGCTGGCCAACAATGTACACATAGTTAACATTATTGTACTGGACACTTAAAAATGGTTAAAATGGTACACTTTATGGTATGTAAAAAAAAAAGTGAGTAGGACAGCATTAAATGCAGAACCCTGTGGCAGGCTACTAGAGACTTCTCTCCAGATTAACTTTACATCCTAATCGACTCCGTCCCCGTGCATGCACGTGTGCATGTCTGTACACACTACATTTCACTTACAGAAATGTGGCCCAAGTTTTAGATGGTCAATTCAGGAAGGAAAATATCCTGAATCACCTCGAAGCAATTTTAAATTGTTTGCTCAATTCGTAGAAAGAAAAAAAAGTTTGCTGGGCACAGATCTTCTTGTGTCTGTTTATGAAACCCAAGTGACAGCATTACGGGAGGAAGAGAACCCTCCGAGGGCCTTCTGTTGGCGAGAGTATCCCCTCTTTACTCTTCACCCCGGGCAGTGGTTGGCACCTGGCGTTCTGAGGCCCCACAGTGGGTTTCACGTCTCTTCCTGCCTGACAACAAAATCTACCCTTGAACAGCCCCCCTCCCTGAGCTGTCTCATCTCCCCTCCTCCTTCTGTATTTTTATTTTCTTTACCACTCTTCTTTTCCTGCATGTTTTGTTTTTTCCCTCTTTGCTATGCTGCTCCATCAATATTTAGTTTCTAAATATTTGGTTTCCACATTGCTGTTCTTGTACTGTTTAGCCAGAATCACTTGTCAATTCACTCATTCACCACACAGCTCCTCGGCCCTGGCTGCAAGAAGAATCACCTGGGAAACTTCGAAGAGGTACCCCAGCCCCACAGCAGGCCAATTAAGTCAGAATCTCAGGGTGAGGTTTTTTGTCAAAAGCTTCCCAGATGACACTGCTGTGCAGCCAGGGTTGAGAAATGCTGATTTCATAGATATTAAGTAAATCCTTCTGTACACCAAGTTGGGGGTTCCTAAGGGGGTGATAAGGAGGCCTTCCTGGAAGAGGTGACGGGTAAGTGTGGTAGGTTGCACTTCCCGGGGCACAACAGCAGCGCCCATCCCGAAAGCTCCTGCGCAACGGGGACCCTGATGTTGCTCATCACGTGGTCAAGTTCTCCCCACCTTGAACCTGGGCAGGCTTGTCACTGCTTTCACCAGCAGAATGATGGACATGGTACTATCCTACTGCCAGCCCTTACCTGGGCTCTGCTTTCTCTCTCGGTAGTTCCTGTCTTTCAAGGAACAGGTCTATCTCATTTAAGTTATCAAACTTGTGAGCATGGAGCTGCTCACATAATTCCCTTTTAATCCTTTTAACATCCACGGGATCAGCAGTAACGACTCCGCTTCCCTTTCTGAGCTTGGTCATTTGTGTCTTTGCTCTTTCTTGTTGGTTAGCCTGGCTGGAAGTTTATCCATTGTGTTGATCTTTTCAAAGAACCAGCTTTAGGTTTTGTTGAGTTTCTCTAAAAAAATTTAAAAGTTCCTGTTTTCAATTTCACAGATTTCTGCTCATTTTAAAAATGATTTCTTTTCTTCCACTTTAGGCCTAAATTCCCCCTCCTTCTCTAGTTTCCTAAGGTGGAAGCTTCGTTATTGATGTCAGATATTCCTTTTTAGTATTTGCATTTAACTTCATACCTTTCCCTCTTCTAAGCACTAGTTTCATTGCATCCCACAATTTTTGATAAGCTGTATTTTTGTTCTCATTTAGGTCAACGTATTTGAAACAGTTTCTCTGGAGATTTCTTCTTGGACCCACAGGTGATTTAGAAGAGGTCTGTCTTCCTCTTCCTCAGGATGCTCCAGCTGCCATGGCAGGGGAGGCCCAGGCCCCGGGAGAGGCCAAGTGTGGACACTAGTGGGCTGCCCGCACTCAGCCACGTCACTGAGCCCCCGAGAGGCCTGCACGGTTGAGCCTTCAGGCGGGGCAGCTCCAGCTGAGCTCCGCCCGCGATGGCCACGTTCAGCATCAAGGCAGGATTGGGCCGCTGCCGCTCTAAGCTGCTGAGTTAAGCTGTAAGCGAGGAGCAGCAGGTAACTGCACAGCCCGTGGAGACAGCGGGGACAGGTGGCAGGCTTCCCGGCCAAGGGGAGAGGAGTGCAGTCCCAGGTTCGGGAAAGGTCTGGCTCCTCTGTGGGCTGCAGGCCTCCAGCGTGACTAGAGCGCAGGGTCTGGGGAGAAAAACACCACCCACTCCACTTACAAAACAGCTAAACGACGAAGCGGAAACTCGCACGTCCAATGTTTCCGTGTTGCAGCTGTACCAAAGGCGTAGGGGAGCCGAGGGAAACGTAACACTGGCACAGCTTCAACTCGGGGCCTCTGCATCTTTCCCCCCTCCACACCCCATCCCCCAGAGAACCTACAGTGCCCCCTGCATGCAGAACAGAGCCATCTCCCCTCTGGGTTTGGGCCGAGAGCGAGGCTGGGGTCAGCTTTGCTCTAGAAGCTGTCTGGATGGGAACAAGCCGTTCCTCTCACTTGCCCTTTGAGGGTTTTGTTTATTATTCGGTGAAATGCCACTGGTGATGATCTCTCCTTGTGAGCCGCTTCCCAGCCGGGCACCAAGGACGTGACTGACGTCCAGACCTTCGCCAGCACCGTCTCTAGGCCTCTGGCCACATCCACGGCTGCTGCTGGCAGCTCTAAAGGGAGCTTTGGGGTCATCGTTTACCCTTTGTGACATGCAGACACGCTTGGCTCGGGCACTTGGGGACCATACGTGCTGCTGCGAAGCTGCCTCTGTGCCCACGTTCCCCATCTTCGAGAGCAGAGCCCAGGTTTTTGTTGGGGACCCTTCCCCACCCTAAGTGAAAGGCTGGGGCTGACCCCACGCAGGGTCCTAGGTCCTTGCAACTCAGGTCTGGCCCGTCAGTGTATCACCTACTCCTGCCAGAGTGATTGGCTCATGGTCCAATACGGCCAATCAGTGCCACTGACTCAGTCCCAGGACTTCTGTGGACGCACCCTGGTATCAGGCCCAACTTTTCTACTCCCAGGCATGTGTCCCAGGATATAAGGTTCCCGCTGATATAAGGGCAGAAGGGGCAGTTCGGTTTAGAACGTTCTCGCCTGGAGCATCCTTGCCAATTGTGTGACCTTTGCCCTCCATCGCTCTGCTTTGTGGTCCTCCCAGCTGTAAAAAGAGAGAGGGGTTGGCTTCGCTTCCCTCCAGGGCCCCTTCCAACCCTAAGACTCTGGGAATCCAGGAAATCCCAATTTAGATACACGGCTTCGGAAACTGGCAGCAGACAGAGAATGGAATCCGGAAGGCCCTGGCCATTGTGAACGCCAAGTCTAGACGATGGAGAGGGGGCCACTGAGGCAGGAAGAAGTGAAAGTCCCCTTCTCAGCGCCGCACCTTCCAGGAAGCAATAACCACACAAGTCTCAGCAAAGCTCCCGAGGCTGCGATCTGGTTACCCTGGGGCACAGCCAAGGCCGCTGTTATTGTCCTCTGTCTGTTCACATCCAAACCCTCACACACCCAACCTAGTGCTTCCTCTGTGATAACACCAGTAGCAGGAGCTGCCCCCCGTGTCATCCTGGACAAACAGGTGATGTTTATTTACAGCGTGTAAAAGAGACCATCTGACCAGCCGATGCCAGCTGAGAGCCACGGAGGCTGATAAAGGCGGCTTATCACAAAGGATTAGCAAATGTTATTTTCTCTTTGTTTGTTTGAAGTCCGGCATTTGGACAGTCACTGTGAGGCCCAGTGTGGTCGGGGCCAAGTTTAACAGTGACCACAGAGATGGCAGTGATTGCTCGGTGAAGATGAAACAGAATGAAATGAGCCAGCCGGCCAGCGCTATGTGCCAGGGAGAGACACGGCAGGGACCGTCAGGCTGGTTTGACAGCGAGAGACACAGTGAGGGTTAGTGAACTAGGTTGGCTTTGGATAAAATAACCACAAGAAGCGAAAATTCTATGTGCAGATGCCCCGGGCCTCTCAACCTTGATGCTCATCATAGAAATCACCGAGGCACCTGTGCATACCCGGGCTGCACCCAAGCAAGGGAATCTGACTCTGGGGGTGCAACTTGGGCGTCAGTAATGCAGCTGAGTGTGAGATGCGTGCCCTAGATGAATGCTTCTCTCTCGTGCATTACGACCCTGGGAATCTGGTTCAAGTGCAGATCCCAGTTTGGTAGATCTCGGGTGGGGCCTGAGGTTCTGCATTCCTGACATCTTCCCGGGGATGCCCACACTGCTGGTCTGGGGACCACACGTCGGGTAACAAGCCTAGCTGACTGTTGTTCAAATGCCTCCAGCACTGCCCCTAGTACTCCCCGATGCTGGCAGAAGTGGGGCAGAGAGAGGGCTTCTCCTCTGTGGAAGAGGTGGGCTCAAGCTGCTACTGACCCAGAAGAGGAGAGCAGAGGTCGGAGCCTGGGGCACCACTGCAGCGGGTGGGACAGCGCGCCCTCTCAGGCAGGCGCCCCCAGGCTGAACGGGGCTTTGTGGGTGCGCACCAAATGCGGGTCGGGGGACAAAATCTCACGATGAGATGCTTTCTAAAACACCCTTATTGAGATCTAATTCACATACCATAACGTCCACCCACTTATCGTGCACAGTCAAGGATTTGTAGTATCTTCCCAGAGTCTACAGCCATCACAGCTATCTGGGGCTAGAATATTTCATCACCCCCAAGGCTGTTATTTCAGGCCACTTTCACGCCAAGGCCAGCGCCACCTGCAGGAAGATTAGGTGCCTGAAGACTGTGTGGGAATACTAGAGGCAGCTGAACCCTTGGTTGGAAGCATGGAACACCGGCCCATCCGTCAGGGGAGGTGGAGGACATTGATTATCACCGACTTCAGGAAGCCCTCCAAGCCTTCCACACCCATTAACCTCCCCAGCCAGGCTGGGGACCCCGTGAGGGCAGGGTCTGTGCCTTTCTTCTCTGCAGCCGCATGCCTGGCCCCACGCCGGACCACAGTAGGGTACGGTGAGTACGTGTATGCCAAGACCTTGCACCCAGACCCCACTCTGCTATGGCGCTAGTGTCTGGGAATGGGCAGGGTGTGGTTTTGAATTTGTTCTCTATGATTTTAGTAGAACAGACGCTGAATTACCACCCAGATGGCTTTGTCTCAATCTCACAGTTGGCACCTGGGTGTCCTCACGTGTACAACAGAGAGGAGCCCCCTCCCAGGCCCAGAGCTGTCCCAGGGCTTCTGTAACCCAGGAGCCCTGAGGGTAAAGCTGGAAGCAATGAATGGAGTTAAAGGTTGGAAAACTCTTGCTGAGTATAAAGCAACGGAGATTTCCTTGAAGTTGGAGATGGCTTCAGGGAGGGAGCCCCCATTCCTGGAGATATTTTAGGTGAACGCTTTCCCAAGATGTTACACAGGAGGCGTAGGTGACCTTGAGATCCTCCTGGGATAGGGTGCTCCTTCGGGTAAAAGACGGATTCTTACTAAGTGCTGACCATATGCTCACTCGTGATTTCTATCCTCCTATCAGCCAGGACGGACGAGGCTGGCTGCAATAACAAAACTTGGTGCTGCAGACATGAAAGCTTGTTTCTCTTTCACACGATGTAATCCGCCTGCCATGTGTTCTGATCTCCCGATCCCAGCGCTGGCTGGGAACTCTCTTACACTGACCCTGCCACCATCCGTGTGTTACCGGCTGCCGTGGCGCAGGCAAAAGAGTCTCGGCAAATCGCACCCTGGATTTTTAAACTTCCACCTGGAAGATACGTCACTTCTGCACACCTTTGTCCGCACCGCAAGGGCACAGAGAGATGCAAGTCTACGTGGGCCTAGAAGTCGGGGCTCAGCCCCACTGACCACCACAGTTCCTCTCACTTGCGGGCTGCCCAAAGGCACACAGGCTGTGGCTATTCTCCAGGCCGCATTATTATTATTTTATAACAACAGTCATGGTCATGATAACACATATGCAGTTATTAGGTGCAAAACACCACTCCATGTGCTTTCCATGAATGCATTCTTTCGTTCATTCCACAGTTATAGATCGAGGACCTACTACGTGCTGAGCGTTGAGCAAAGCAATTCACAATCATCATCTCATTCATGCTTTGGGACAACCCCATGAGACAGCGCACGTGTCAGGGCTTGTCAAGCTCAGG
This sequence comes from Neophocaena asiaeorientalis asiaeorientalis, assembly GCF_003031525.2. Taxonomy (NCBI): domain Eukaryota; kingdom Metazoa; phylum Chordata; class Mammalia; order Artiodactyla; family Phocoenidae; genus Neophocaena; species Neophocaena asiaeorientalis. The sequence continues at coordinate 13,600,757 of NW_020185335.1, forward strand.
CAGAACAGGAATATTTAGGAATTTCTGTGCCAGACTCTCCGGACCAGATTCAGGCCCAGAGGCACTGGAACCAGGAGTAACAGCTCATGGCTGAGGCCCCTGGGAGGCGACACCGTAGCTTGAGGGCCGGCTCTGGGCAGGTCCTTCCCGCCACCAGCCTTCCTGCGAGGGAGAGTGGGAAATGGTCTCAGGAGGCAGCACAAAGAGGAACCCTGTTTCCACGCTGCTCAGAAACCACAACGCAGCAAAGGCTCACGACGGACGTCCTGTGGACGACAAAACCGAGCCTCCAGGAGGTTCAAGGTAAACCCACAAGGTAAACAACCACCACCACCCAGGCCCCAGCTGGACGGTGGCACAGCCAGGCCAGGGCAGTCCACTCCTGGCCCCGCTGCCGAGCTGCAGGGCCTGGGTGTCACACGCGAGCACGTTCTAGGGGGACGTTCACAGCCAGGGAGGCTGACGTGTGTCCCCCACTGTCACTGCAGCCTCCCAGGCTCTCAAATCCACAGGGGCAGGGAGCAGACAGCTCCCCGCAGACAACCTGCTCCTTCCCAGCTTCTGCTCGGCCTCTGACCCCAGTTGGCCCCTGGGCGCTGCCTTCCCGGCCACAGGACGGCTGTGAGGCTGGTGAGCAGGGGGGGTGGGGCGGGAGGGAGGCACGTCTCAGGCTGGATTTATGGTCTCACTCCAGCCTCTCTACTACGCGAGCATCTTGGGCAAACCCTTCAGCCGAGTCTCAACTTCCCGGTGGGTAAAACAGGAATAAAGTAACAGCAGAGCTCTGATGATTATTGTTAAATGGGGATGATGAGCATGACAGCTAGTTCCAAGCTGAGAAGGGCTTTCTGCACATTAGCTGCTTTTCAGTGTCACCTCTGAATGAATTTGTTTCCATTTGGCCATAGACATTTGTGGATGATCTCCTGGTAGGACAGTGACATCTCAACTAGTGATGCCATAGCCCAAAGATTTTAACGACAGCTTTTCCGGACTCCCAACAAAGCCGTGACCTGCTCGCCAAGAGAGCCCCAGCCTGGTTCCAGCGTGGGGAAGGCGGCCCTGGGCTCCGGGGCAGTGGGTGTGGGAATGCAGTGGCGGTAAGACTCACACAGCACGGCGGGGACTGTGGGCTGGCTTGATCCCTTCCTGTGTCTTCTATGAAAGAAGAAGGAAAAAATCCTCCTTCTGAAACAAACCCCACTACGAATAGCCCTAAAATACGCATTTACAGACTCCGAATCAGACGTCTTTTGGCTGTGAGGGCATCCTCTACATCTGACAAAACAGAGACGAGTGGCATCTGCCCTGCCCCTCCCCGGGTCTCCTTCTCCACCACGTCCTGGGACACAGCCTGCCCAGGAGATGAGCGCAGGTGGGACATGCGGGGCCCCTGGAAACCACCTGGCGATGCTCTTCTAAGTACCCTGAGGAGGTGGGGAGGAAGCCCCCAGCCAGTGGAGTCTTCCTGGCCTCTCACACGCGCAGATCGCCCCCTTTAACAAGCTGCAGCAGGCTTCGGCTTGAAGCCTCTGGCAAACCCCGGCGTCCAGCGTGAGTTTCACAACACCGTTATGGTTTATCGCGTTTATTTTTACGTTAGATTCTAATGGTGATGAGAAATTACCATTTCCATCAACGGCCGTGATGCAAACTTCTTGCAAAACAAAATATAGCAAGAACGAAACAAGACTTGATTTAAAGAAATAGTAAGTGCATGGTAATAGTACAAATGGAACGGAGGTAAAGGGAGACCAACGGTCAAAGTTTCAGAAATGTAGTTTTCATTCAACCAGACTGAATGAAGGTGAATAAGACAAAGGGTATACGGCAAGAGTCCAATGTTATCAATATTTTAATTTACGTTTTCACTTCTCTCCTATTGCATGAGTTTCAAAACATCACAGTGGCTATGGCTGGGGAAGAGAGTAGGATCTCTACAGGGGGATCAGAAACCGCTGTCCCGGCGAATCATCACCTTTCAATGGCGAAGCGGAGACAGGGTGTCATTTGGAAAACGCATTTTCTCGCCCAACCCCAGGGGCCATCCTTGTCCTCTGCCAGAAGCACCTCAGAACTACTCCCCCGCCTCCCAGTCTCCCCTCTGCTGACCAGTTCAGCACCTCATCTTGGCCTGGGTTGTTTAAAAAACTAAAGCAGGCCTTTCTTTTTAAAGGCAACTTTAAAAACAATAGTCACAGCTACCGTGCATTACACATTCTCGTAAATGTTTTCCCAGAGTTATCTCTTCATCACACGCTCTGACAGGACTGTAGGCCTCTCCTTTCTCCAATGGAGCCACGGAGCAAATGGCAGAGGCTGGATTTGGGCCCAACTCTGTCCAGCCTCAGGGAGGTAGAGCCATTAATCTTGCAGTGAGGACTAAAAACTGCAAACGAGGGATGCAAAGAACATCCAAAAAGCCTAAGAGAGGGAACAAGGAGAAGACACAGAACAGCAAGAGAAGGATGGAAAATAGAAGAAACAAAAGGGGGAAAAAACAGACGAAACTGTAAAAACCAATAAAACGTGTGAAAGGAACCATTCTGTTGAACGTGGGCTTTTGCAATCTCGGGCAGGATCACTTCCCCTTTCTTTTCACTAATGAGATGCCTCTATGCTCAGCGTGTGACAAATCGGTTTGGAATTACAATATTTTGACAGCCTCCTAATTGGCCTTCCAGCCTCTACTCCCACCCCCTCCAGGCCACTCTCTCTGCTGCCAGGGACATCTTTCCAACATGCAAATGTGACCTTGCCACTTCCCTGCTTTGCTTTGCATTTTTCAGTGGCGCCCCTGAGGGCTGGATCCAGTCCCAGGTGACCCCAGGCAACCTCTGCAGCCTCCCTGCAAGGAGCCGGCATGGGGTCTACTCTTCCATGCAGATCCCCTTGCCCTGACTTCTCTCTCCAACTCAGGACACTCTTGGGCTCCTTGGAGGGTCCCTGCGACATAGATACCTCGTTCTTTGCCCTGTGGCAGTGTCCCCACTTCTGTGGCTGGTCGTGCAAAAATCTATCTTCTCTTTACTCCTAGAGCTCTGCGAGGGCAGGGCTCACATTCTGTCCATCTCTCTCTAGTGCCTCACCCAGGAAGAGAATGGCAGAGGCCAAAAGACATGAAATGACAGAACAGTTTGGTCAGATGTCTCTCAGAGAAGTACAGATCCGGTAGGAGCAAAGAAAAGGGGTCATCAACCAAGTGTGGGGGATGGGCAGGGCAGGGCAGGCTTCCTGGAGGAGGCGATGGGCAAGCCGAAAGCTGAGCTGGAATCTGTCAGCTGAAGAGGTGGGGAAGAGTGTTCTTGGCAGGGTGGAGGGTTTGGAGGGGCAGGGAAGTCTGCCTCTTTGAGTAGAGTTGGGGGGATGGTAAGAGATGAGGCTGAACAGGCAGGTCAGGGCCTGGAGTCCTTGCTACAGAGCGTAGGCTTCATGGTGAGAGCAGTGTGGACACCTAGCGGGTTTCTGTAAGCAGGAAGTAGTGTGGTTGGTTTCCATCTCAGAAAGGTCACTCTAGCCACAAAGGGGAGTATGGATTGGGAAGAGAGGTTGATGGGTGCCATGTCTGGCTGTGCAGGTTGGGCACTGCACAACTCTACGGGTGCTACTGTCCCCTCTATGGTGGCTGTGGCAGTTGAAAAGGGCTGACCTCATCTGATGGCAGGGATTTCTGTCAGACGGTTGTCAAGGCAACTTAGTAACAGGAGTTGGGATGTGGACCAGTGGCCTGGCTGTGACCGTAGAAGGAAGGGACCTGGTGCGTCCAAGAGACTCAGATGTGGATCAAGGAGGGCTTTGACCCTGTGACTTGGAATCAGCCTGGGACACAACCCAGCTGCCAGCTGGGTCCCTGAGTGTGCTCCTTGTGGGATCCAGGGCCACATAGAGGTGGGTTCATCATGACACTAATGCAGTTTAGCTTCGGGGCCTGAACGTGCATTGGTCTCTTCCGATGAGTTCCCAAGGTCATAGGTTTCGGGGAAATTGGCAGAAGCAAGATGTCCTCATCGCAATTGGCGGTGACTTCTGTCTCCCTCCCTCTGACTTGCCCTCTGCTGGGTGGCGTCTGTAGTCTAGGAGTGTGGCTGAGGGCAGCCGGCACGTGGAGCCTGGCTCGTGGAGGACGGACAGCTGTGGAGCAGTCGTTCTGGCACAGTCGGGATGCTGCTGGCTGTCCTGGCGGTGGGCACGGCTTCCTGTGCTGACTTTCCTCATAGCACAATGCGAAGGTGCAGAGCCAAAAGCTGGACAGGTGGGATGAACAGGCCCTGTGATGCCGCCACAAGAATTGCACGGGCGGTGGAGGGTATACGAGGTTGGGAGGCATGGAGCCAGTCGCTGGTCTGTGGAAAATTCCTCCAAACAGATGTGTGTGGTCGTAAAAGGAAGATTCGATTCTCTTGCACTCAAAGTCAAAATGGAAATCCATTTCCATCACGAGTACACTCAATAGTACAGCGTATGCAGTGACATGTGTGCCATCACCTTTTCAAGCATTTTTGGTGGGAATGGTATATTTGATAAAGTTTGAGTATGCTATTATAATTGGAATTTGGAAAAGCATTTTGGAATACTTCAAAGAAACAAGTGAGAAATTATGAACGTATCTGAAAGGCACCTTCTTTTGTCATCTTTAAATTCCATTATTAAAGAATCAAGTGACAAATTGAGGTAAGATACTAACAGAATATGAAACAAAAGAGGTAAACATTCTGACTTGAGAAGTGAAGTATAACTGAAAATGTCCAGATCACAACAAAAGCACTAATTATTTTAGAAGAGATCAATTTCAGATACAAGCAACGAAGAAGCACTTGGATAGTCTGAAAACCTAATGAACGTGGAGAAGTGAATCATGTAATAAATATTGCAAAAATATTTACATTTCTGGCTAGTTTGACACAAAATAATCGACACTGAGGAAGACAGCATAAAATCCGCAAATAAAAACAGTGCTAATTTTCCAAGAAAACTTGAAATGGTGAAATCTTACAGGTCCTATATGAAAGAAATTCAGTAGAAGTTTCCCCAAATTTGACCACAGGCTTAAAAATTTTCCAGAACTGTTGCAGTTGGTATCTATGGGCCAGGTAAAAGTATAATTATGCAATGCGAAACTAAAAGACTTTTTTCTGAGCTCCCAACAAGCATACACATACAAAAGCAAACCACAGTCAAAGATGTCACAGGAAATACTCGGCTATCTTTCCATTCTCTGTACAGAAAACGATGCGGCCAAATTCGTATTATATGAGAAGGAGATCAAAGCTCGTGCAGCCGCCCGAAAAAAGCAGGGAAAAAAGTATTATAGATGTGGGTCAGGCAGCTAATTAGTAAAAATGCTATGTTACTTTGTGTATTTAGTGATGTCTGTCACACTTGTCAGGTTTTTAACATCTGCCATTTGTTAAGGTTTCTTTTCTGAGTATTCACTTTTGTAACTGCTTTTATGTTCGGGTTTTGAATTAATTTTCTTAGAGAAGGACCCCCAGATTGTGTGTACTGTTGGAGCCCAGAAAACCTGAATCTGCTGGTGGGGCCGGGAATATGTGTAGTAACTTCAGACCAAGTGGAGGTCACCTGGGGTCAGACTGATACGCGATGGTACGGCTGCAGAGCTCAGGCTGGGAGCCTAGCAGGGGCTCCAGCTGAACTAACACGGCTCTGACCGTGGGTTCGCAGTTCTGGGGGCCTTTGCAGGCCGTCCCATCATTAATATTACCCGGCTCAAATCTATGAAGTCGACACCTCCCACCCAGGGCTCTGTCCTGGAGCCAAAATAACACACTCTAAGCTCGGATACAGTTGAAAGTGAAACCGCATGTTTTCTAAAGGTTTAAAAGCTCTTTTGAAGAAGGGCAGAGGGTCAGGAAAGAAGGAGCTGCATTTACAGAGATTTGGCAACCCTTTCACGAGGAAGAGTCCCACTCATAACGTGTGCTTTCTCCCTGCGCGCTGCCCTGGGTGGAACGGACAGGCCGGTCCACCTTTGTGTCCACAGGGGTGACAAGGGCTTGGCCTCGCAAGTCAGCTCCTGGGAGCGAGGCAAGCTCAGGTGCTTCAGAGGTGGAGGGAGGGCTCAGCTCGGCAAGGAGGCAGGGAGAAGGAAGTGGGGTAGAGCTGGGGAGAGCCCTGAGCTGCAGGCCGTCAGATGTTACAGCTGGCTGGGATCTCGGGAACGATTTACTCCAAATGATTCTCACACGCCCAGGGGAAAACCACCAAAACCCAGGAGCTTGTGCATCTTGCCTGAAGTGACTATGAAATCTGGGGGGCAAAGGGCTGATTGGAAATCTGCTTTTCCACAGGAGCCTTTAGAATCTTATTCATCAGATCGACACATAGTTGGTGTTCAGATTTTTCTGAATGAACTCACTGCTGGGGTACCTAAAAGGCTGCTGGGAGACTTCCCCAGTCATCGTTACGCTCACATTTTAAAGTACCACTTTGGGGGCCCTTGTGTCGTTATTAACAACAGCAACGACATTAGTAATACTGATAGTATTACTAATAATACTGTTCCCCGTCCAGAGATCTCACATGATCTAACGTCGATCCACACTAAATGGGACTCCCTTGAGCATTTCCACACTAAATGGGACTCCCTTGAGCATTTCCACACTAAATGGGACTCCCTTGAGCATTTCCACACTAAATGGGACTCCCTTGAGCATTTCCACACTAAATGGGACTCCCTTGAGCATTTCCACACTAAATGGGACTCCCTTGAGCATTTCCACACTAAATGGGACTCCCTTGAGCATCTCTATTCCACTCCATGCTTTGCAGGGGTGGGAACAGATGGCGGTTTGGAATCTAAGTTCTGTCATTTTTGGCCGTAGAAGCCGGGACAAGAGACGAGACATCATACAGCCTCAGTTTCCCCGACTGTAAAATGGGTCCGACAGCCGTGCCCCATCCCTGGGTAGCTCCAAATCCTAAATGCAAACCTGAAAATACAGCCAAGGGCCTGCCCCAGAGGAAGTGCTCAGGAAACGCAGCTAAAGAACAAAATCATGTACCAAGCGCTGGAGCCATTAGATACCTACGGGGTCTCACTCCCTGGGGTGGATGGTTTTACGTGGGCTCAGGGTGCCCAGGGAGCTGGTAACACGCTAGGTCTGGGTGTGTCTGGGAGGTGCTTCCAGACGAGACTAGCACTTGAAGTGGTGGCCTGAGTAAAGAGGCCACCCTCACCAATGTGGTGGGCATCTCCCAACCCAGCGAGGGCCTGAGCAGAACAAAATCCAGGAAGAGGGGCAAGTTTGCTCTCTCCACTTGAGCCGAGATGTCCACCTTCTCCTGCCCTCAGATGTCTGACACCCCTGGTTCTTGGGCTTTTGGACTCAGGTGGTAACTTATATCATCAGCTCCCTGCCCGTAACCCCCCAATTCTCGGGCCTTCAGACTTCGACTGAACCACGCCCCTGGCTTTCCTGGTTCCCCAGCTGGCAAACAGTAGCCTTCTCAGCCTCCATAACCAAGTCCTATAATTTATATACATATATATATATATATATATATATATATATATATGTAATATATAAAATCTCCTATTGGTTCTGTTTCTCTGGAGAATTTAACACTTAACGACTGCTGTCAACTGACTGATATGGTAAGCAAGGGTGGCCCTACCACTGCTTGTTGAACGAAAGCGTGCATGAGTGACTGAGTGAGGGGGCAACAATCTGGGGGGCCCGTCTCGGTCATCCCTTTTCTTCTTATAAGCACTTTCAAGGATGATGATTTGGCAGGTTGTCAGTGCGAATGTCTTCAGAGGTAGGCAGGTGGCCCGGAGGAAAGAAACAGGAGGGACTCAGATGTCACTTTGTTCCCCACTAAAGACACCGAAAAAACTGGATGTTTAAAGCACGGTGGTCACTGAGTAAAATATACCCCCAGGTCTTCCTGAAGCCCACCAGCCTGCGACCTCTGACACATCACCCGGGGACACCTGCTTGCTGGCGACAATTCTACGTGAGATTATTTCAGATCCCCAATCCCTTATTTGAAACTGCTGGGCCCAGATGCATGCAAAACTCAGAACTTTTATGGACTTTAGGAACGTAATAGGGTGACTGTACCCTACACCCCGTCATTTTCCCGTGGGTTTGGGGCTGCCCTGTATCTTCAAACGGTTCTGCAGTCAATGGTTGAGCTTTCACTTAAGGGCAGACTTCGTCACCAACGGAGGCTTTTTTAATATCGGTTTTTCGGTTTTGGATACTGGAATTGACGGGGAGGCATCGCAGATCTGTGTTGCCAGGGTTTTTAGTCTCTCAGGCGGATCGCAATAAGCGCGCTGCCTCGAGTTTCCACGGGTCTCCTTCCCTTTGGCGGGCGGCGGCAGAACCTCCGGCTTCTCCAAGACCAGGCACTTCCTCTGTTGTCCTCTCATCACCGACCTCTCCACCCAGACTTCTGACGGCCTTGAACGGTTTTTCCTCTCTGCACATCTTGTAGCATCAAGACTCTGAGTGCAGAGGCCAGTGTAGCTGCCGACGCAGAGTATCAGTACCAGGTGAGCAAACTGCTATCAGGTGAGCAAAGGCAGCCCGTGAGGGCCACCCAGCCAGCCGTGGCGAACCGGGGCTGGAGTCCCGTCTTTCAGCTCCTGCCTCCCAGCATTTTTCTCTAAGAAAGAAAATAGCCCAGGCTGTCAGGCCGAGGATAGTACATCATGGCTGAATTTGGCGAGGAGGCCTGTGGCCCCGATTCACATCCATCTAAAAGCCTCTTGCCTTTGGCAATCGTTTCTCCCGAAAGTGAAAATCCCTTTTGTCTGTGGGAAAAACCTCATAAAAAAAGAAAAGCCCAACCGAAAAGCACATTGGTTTCTATTTATAATTGGGGGGAAGGAATTTCACACAGATTCAACTCACACATGAAAAAAAGAACCAATTACTCAGAGGCAGATGTGTTTCCCATTTCCTATCAGCTCTAATTTTTTAGGTCACCGCTCAGCTATTTGGAGACTGTTTCATTTGAAGATGGTTTCCTTATCGAGGACGCTGGGAGACGCTCAGCGCGCTACACTAGGAACATGCCCGTTCGCAGGGTCCCTCTCTGCTCACACACAGAAGGACAGTCACCCACCAGCTGCCAAGCAGCACCTGCTGTGTTTACCCCCCCAGGAAGCCTGTGTCACCTCACAGGTAGCCCCCAACCTCAGCGTGGGGGACACGGTGGAAAGCAGTTCCTAGTTTCATTTCTTGCTCACAGATAGGAGGAGAGGAATGAAAGAGAAGATGAGGGACCGATTTCCAGAAAGCCAACAGTGGGAGGATGGAGCTGGAATTTCCAGCCACTCTTTCTGCCTTGCCTCTCTGCAGCTGGCAAGTTCTATGGAAAATGAAGATGCCTTTGAATGAATTTCATTCCGTGGTAAAATCCAATCTCAAGGCTGGAGGAATTCAGAGAGATTTGAAACTTTTGGCCCCTTGGCTGAGTCTGTCTGTCTGTCCGACTAGTGGCCATGAGGAGGTCATGGCCTCCTCCCATCAGCCAGTTAGATCCAAGGACGGCTTGACCACAACCATGGGGCTTGCCACCAATCGTCAACTGAAAACCCCCAGAGCTGAATTAGCGGGATAGGTGCAGCCTTTCTGCTCTAGTCAATGTAAACCTGGGTACCTGGTCTAGTGGTTCACGAAAAAGCAAGATAACTACCAAAAAATAAACCCAGCAATAGCGAATCTTGCTGCAAGAAAGGACTTTCTTTACGTGAATTTTCTCAATCAACTCGTGGTCGAATTGCGTCCCCCCAAGAGATGTTGGAGTCCTAAGCCCCAGTACTTGTGAATGTGACCTCATTCTCTGAGAGGGTCTTTGCAGATGATCAAGTTAAGATGAGGTTGTTAGGTAGGCCCTGATCCAATCTGGCAGGTGTCCTTATAAAAAGGGGGAATTTGGACAGATAGACAGACACACATGGGAGGAGACCATGTGAAGACAGGTTGAATGCCATCTACAAGCCAGGGGACACCGGAGGCCACCACAAGCCCGGAGAGAGGCCTGGAAGAGACTCTCCCTCATAACCCTCCAAAGGAACCAACCCTGCTGACACCTTGAGCTCAGATTTGTGGTCTCCAGAGCTGGGAGGGTGCCAGAGCTGGGTGCCTTTATTATTCCTGTTTTACAAATGCTAGTGCTAGAGAGAAACTTTATAGATGCAGAAACTAAAGAAGTTAAGGAACTTCCCCAAGGTTAAACAGCTAGTGCATTTTAGTCAGGACTTGAACGCAACCCTCTCTGACTATAAAGCCCCAAGGATGTCAAGGATGCCCAAAGGGGTCCCAGAACGTGTGCAAGCTCACTTGGTCCAATAGCAGCCAAGTGCACACGAGGACCCGGTCACTGCCGGGGCTCGGCCCCCCACGCCAGGCTGACCTCCACCCTGAACCAGGCAACGAGCACATTCGGGTCTGGAGTTCGGGTGGTGCCCGGGGATGTCCGTTCAATCGAAAGAGCAGAAGGTAGAGTAGGGGAGGAGCCTGCCGCACCCAGCTCCTCACTCTGGGCCATGCGGGCAGAACGGACGTGGCAGGCGGGGGGGCAGGACACCTGGAAGAGTGAGGACACTCATTTCCAGAGCACCAGTTTACTCCAGGGTGAGTTGCTGCAAATGTCATCTTTATATTAAAGCAATAATCACAACTGACATTCTCAGTTAGAACTGTGCTCAGCTGCTGGTGATAAAGCCCTGAAATGAAAGTGGCTTAAGTAAACCAAGAGTCCCTTCTTGCTTGACACAAAGGAAGCCCGGGGGCTGGTGCGGTGCCTCCGTGACAGAAACATCCAGGCCCTGAGCAGGAAGGAAGGACTGGAACCTGTGCACACACTTGCTGAGGGGGATGGAAGGAGGACTCGGGGTGTGGGGACCAGGGAATGTCCTGGTGGGCCAGAGATGAGAGACCAAAAGGTCACAAGGGATGTCAGACTGAAGGGTTGGGTTGAGGGTCCACCACGGATGGTGGCGGCATAGAAGAGCGTCCTGGGGGAAGGGAGCACAGGCAGGCGTGTTCGCACACCCACACCCCCCTTCAGAAACGGGGACAGAGAGGACCTGGGATGACATTCCCCTGGCTAGACTGCCCCCCCACCACACACCGATGGAGACGGTTCTGCATTCAGCTGGCCTCACCACCACAGAGGATCCTGACTTCCTAGGTTCTCATTTCTGTCACAAAAGAAAAGAGGGGCGGGTCTTGCTTCTGTTTCAGGAGAGAATCGGGGAGCAGCTGCGACGTGTGAGGGGACTGGACGGAACAGCAAAAGGCTATTTGAAAATCGTTTGCTTTGGTCCATTGATGCCCTTCATAGTGGTTGACAGATGCAAGTTAGCAACTTGGGTTATTTTTAACTTTGCTCTGGTTGCCGGACTCGGCTTCTCTGATGACTGCACTGTCCCGAGACTGGACCACATGGGTGATGGCTCTGTAGACAGGACGTCTGTGGGTCAACAAGGAGAGAGGGGTCACTTCTAAATCCAGTCGGTAATGCAGAACCACAGCGGTCAACGGTACCCTTGAGAGTCATTTAACTCCCCCTGGAATGGCAGAAGCCGAGCCCTTAGGAAGCTCAAAAATCTAAGAAGTGACTTCTTTTGTTTATCTATGAATTTTGGCCAAGGTGTCCCTATCCCTGGGGCTGGCCTAGTTAAAACAGGAGGAAAGGAATTTAAAACATGATTTCCTTTCAAGCACATCTAATCAAATTCCGGTCTGAGAACTGTCCGCCTATGTGTGACATTATGATTCCACCGAACTACTTCACGGAGGAGGGGGTCCCTCATCCCTGCGAGGTCCGCCTGCCCTCCGTGCCCCAGACCCGCCTTCCAGGAGTCAAGGCCGTACTTCTTCTTGTCTGCTCCCTCTGACAGATGCACTTCCAAGAAACAAACCCTCCATGCAATCCAGCCTTGGGGCTTGGCGACTTCTCCGTGCCATTCGTCTTTCTAAAGTGGGAACATCAAGGTGGGAAGAGAAGGAAAAGTCAGCAAGCAGCCAGCCAGGAGCCGGCCGCCAGGGGAGGCTGGAGCCCCCGACGGCAGGACCACTGCTCAGAGCCAGGGGCCTGGGCCAGGCGGCAGGCACCCTCCGTGGTGCAGATGGAAACATCACAAACGGCCCTTTGTCGCCCCGCCGGGATCTGGGGGCGTCCCGTGAGCTGCAACGCGCACACACCCACTGGATTAAGAGCCGTCAGACTGGTTCCCAAAGCAAACACTGAGTTAATTTTTCCAGCATATTCCTTTCATGTCTGGGCTGCTTCAGGCTTCTCTGGGTCACTGGGCTCTTTGTTGCCGGCTTCGCTGAAGCCCCCCGGCCCACTCCGCCTCGCTGGCTCCTGGAGTCCCCTCCCCTCTACACCCAAGTCCTAATACAGTATTCCGTTTCACTTGGGCAAGAAGCGCCCCCAAAGAGATTGGCCTTTGAAATATGTGAGTCAGAGAGAAGCAGCTCCTGGAAGTTTCAGATCACATTTCTCTGGGCCCCTGGCACGTGTTGGCCTGTAGAAGCCAAGTCCTCATTTCGGGATGTGTCCCAGAGTCTGCTGGGGCGTGGGAGTCTCACCCCTCCCCTACTCACCACGCCACACCACCCCTAATCCTTCTTAAAGTTCACCAGGGGCTCCCGCTTCCCTCAGATCACAGCCACACTCGTCCATGTGGTTCACAAGGCCCTGCCTGGTCCAGCCCCACCCTCACCACTCACCCCCAAGAACTCTGAATTTATTTTAGCTCCTTGAATGCCCCTGTGCTCTCTTACTGCTGGACACAAGAGGAAACCTATTTTCCATCTGTGTCAGTTAGGGTCCAATCAGGAGAGGGGGGAAAGCTCTGAATATTGAAAACAGAGAGAATTTAATACAGGGAATTGGCTGCACAAGTGATGGGACTGCTAAGAAGCCGACCAGGGGACAGAGAGGCGACCCACAGCTGAACAAGAGCAGTAGGCCTCCAGCATCACGGGGCTGGGGACGGAGGGGTGGGTCACCCAGCAGAAGCAGGAACCGTGGAGGAGGGCGAGGAGACAGCCGTCGCTGGAGACGTCGCCCGAGGCAGGGAGGGAGAAGGGAACCCCCCTGGCTTCTCCCCTCCTCCTGCCTCTGACTCTCCCCCAGCGCCCTCGTTGGCTGAACCGGCTGGAAGTCAGCCAACGCAGAAGTCTGGGAAGGTGGCCTGCAGATGGCGGCCCGCCCGTAAGACAAAGCAGGATGGGGAGGGCAGGGAATGCTCCTGAGGCCAACAGACACAGGATCGACGGCCCATCTCCGACCCAAGGTCTGCTTAGGAATCCTTCGCGCCGTATCCGTACTTCTTATCATCAGCTGCCTCTATTATTCAAAGTGCTATTGGTTGTAAGTGACAGAAACTTACCTACGCAAGAAAAGGAACGTTGGTTTGCCTAACTGAAAACTCTGCTTTTGGGATTCGGTACGGCCGAATCCAAGGACTCAAACAAGGGAAGCAGTCTCCCATTTGGACCTTGTCAGCTCTCAGCTCTGCTCTCCTTTGTGCGGCTTCCATTTTCAGGGTGAGCGAGATGGCGGCTGCAGGCCTAAGACCCACCTTCTCAGAAACCTTGGCGGAAAAGCTGTCCTCCCGCTGCTAACAGCTCTAACCAAAGCCCTGGAACTGAGTCTTACTGGCCTGCTGGGACCTCTTGCCAGTCTTGGCACCAATGACTGTGGCCCAAGTAGCAGAATGTTCTGATTGGCCAGGCCTGGAGCCAGGAGATGAGGCTCAAACCCACCCAAGCTCACAGACTAAAAGGGGAAGAGGAGGTAATACCAGTACAGGAAGTAATCGATGCTGGGATGACAAAAAGATCCTTTGCTTATTTATGGCACTGCTACCCAACCCAAAGAATGGGACGACTGGTTATATTTATGTCTGGTTACGTCATCTGAATCTCCCATCAGAGATGAAATTTCTCCACCGAGGGGCCACACATCCTAGGAGCACTTTATTCTGGCTCCCTTCTCGTGGGTCAGCTCTTCACATAGTCTGGATCATGCACAGTTTTCCAAGCTTCCGCACCAGTTGTCCCACTTGTTCATCCTGATTATCCTGAGGAATAACTAGGAGAGAAGATTTTCTTGCCTCCTAGCAGGGGAGACCGTGGACTAGGGGGGTTGAGAGAAGTGCCCGGGGCCACTGCAAGGAACACCAGTAACGGCTACAGCCACCAGACCCACTGAGCACCGAATAAACACCAGGCTTCTAGTATCCTAACTCCTCTGGCCAGCAGCCCAGTGAGGCAGGCACGATTATCCAGTCCTGATGAAGAAATCAAGGCGCTTGCTTGAGGTCACACAGATGGTTAGTGATGGAGCCAGGACTTCATGTCAGGAACTCTGACTCTAGAAAATGCAGGCTTTAGGCCTCCCCCAATTCATCCCCTCTGCCTAAACATCCCTAGTTCCTTCAACTCCGTCTCGTGGGCTGGCTTTCCATACCGCCTCCATACCGCCTCCATACCAGAGCCCTGGACAGCTCTGGTTTACACCCACGTCCCAGCAGAATGACCAGTAGATGCCCTTCTGCCTGGACAGTACATTACACACTCATCCCAGCCACAGTCAAACCCACAGCTCCCATCATTGTGCTGACCCCCTGCCCCACCCCTCTCGGCACTTCCTCCTGGCAGATGGGGTTACCGCCCTGGCACACCACCCAGCACCCCTGCTCCAGCATTAGGGGTTCAGGAGTGGAGCGGACCAGCAAGGCTTGGCTCAGCTGTTCTATCCCGAGCCAGGCCCCCGACAGCCCCACACCCAAGATGTCCCCGTTCCTTCTTTCAGGTCTGACTTTTCCCATCCGACTGGCCAAATACGAGAGTGAGGCCCTGGCTTTAATTTCCGAAACACTGTTGAATAAACCAATTTCTCTTCAGGGACTAGGGACCTGGGAAGCTCTCTCTTAGCTGGAGGCTGTGGAGGTGACGGATGGGATTCACCCTGACGGGAAGTGCCAGCACCTTGCTCTGCGGTGTCCTGGCCTTGTCCCAGGATGCCCGGGGGTGGGGATCTGTAGCGCTGGGCTGGGTGAGAGTGCACCGCAGGTTCGGGGAGGCTGGGTGTCAGAGGGAGCCAGGGGGGCCGCGGTGTCTTCAGGTTGTCCTTCCTGTTTTGTCTCCACTGGCTCATTGGTTCAGCAGGAGACAACTTTCTAAGGTCAGGGTTCCATTGGTCTTCGGGTTTTCTGCCCACCTTCACTCTATAGGCGCAGCAGTGAGAAGCGAACCAGGAACGACTAGCAGGGTCCGCACCAGGAGCCGACGGCCCCAGCAAGCAGTCCCGTCCCCCACTCTGCCTTCCCGCTCGCTCCTGGAAGGAGATGGGTGCTGGGGTTCTAGCACGAACCCTGGCACCAAAAGCACGTAGGAAAAAATTAGAATCAATGCTTTTTCAAGGAACGCAAACTCAAAGGTCTGTGCTTTCCCACTGGGAGGGGTGAGAACCCATCCCACCATGGGGCTGCAAGGGGCTGATGGCCAAGCCTCCACCTCTCAACTGGGGAAAATGAATTGCAATCTGATGCTCCAAAGGCAACTCACTTCTAAATGTTGTGTTCCTCAGTGACTTCCCATTCCTTGTCCTCCATCACTCCTGCCCCAACTCTCCATCCTCCAGCCACACGGACCCGCTAAGACTTCCCTGACTGCTACGTGAGGATTCAGGACGTGGCACCAGAAGGCTGTCCCATCAGCCTGGAGTGAGCGTTCTTGCCTTCTCCCTTGCCATTTGTTAAGACCCAGACCAGATTCTGCCTTCCTTTGGAAGTTTTTCACACCCTGCCCCAACTCCTCTGCTCTGTGGCCCTGCAGCACCTACACGTCCTTCAATTGTAGCTCCTACCTGTGACTGCACACCTGTCGCCTCCAGTGGGCTACGAGCTGCTGGAGACCTGGACAGACACCTTTTTCTTCTGTCCCCACTGAGTCTGACACAGCATTTGGAAGACAACAGGCACTTGGTAATTATTGAACGAAAGCATACTATGGGCACTCGACAAATCCGAATGTGGAAATGGAAATTGGTTGCCTGCTCTGTGCTAAGGTGGTGCTCAGCTCTGGCTGCACCTGGGGGAGGGCAGCTTGCCAGGACCCCACCCCCAATTAGAACATCATCAGGGTTCCTCCCAAAACTAAAAATAGAACTACCATATGACCTAGCAATTCCATTCCTGGGTATTTATCTGAAGAAAACAAAAACACTAACCCAAAATGATACATGCACCCCAATGCACATGTTCATAGCAGCACTATTCACGATAGCCAAGCCATGGAAACAACCTAAGTGTCCATCGACAGATGAATGGATAAAGAAGGCGTGGTACATATATGAAATGGAGTACTACTCAGCCATAAAAAAGAACGAAATAATGCCATTTGCAGCAACATGGACGCAACTAGAGATTATCGTACTAAGTGCAGTAAGCCGGAAAGAGAAAAACAAATGCTGTATGATATCACTTACATGTGGAATCTTACAAAATAAAACAAACTAGTGAATCTAACAAGGATACAGACTCATGGATATTGAGAACAAACTGGTGGTTACCAGTGGGGAGAGGTAAAGGGAAGGGGCAAGCTAAGGGTATGGGATTAAGAGATGCAAACTCCTGTGTACAAAATAAGTAAGCTACAAGGATATATTGTATAGCACAGGGAATACAGCCAATATTTTATAATAACTATAAGTGGAGTGTATGCGTAAAAATTGTGAATCACTATGTTGTATGCCTGAAACTTGTATCATGTCGTACACCAAACACATCTCAATAAAAAGAAAAAGAACGTCACTGGAACATTCTAAAAGATCTCAAGGTGAATTAATTAGCCAAGGGTGAGCCTGCCATGCTAGGGAATAAAAGCTGAGTAAGGCATGGTTTCCCCTCCTTGGAGCCATTGAAATGACCAAGCTGATTTTTTTTCTCCAAGACAGGAAAAGAATAGTTCTCAAAGTGGGGTTCCAGCAGCAGCAGCAAGGCCTCGCCCAAGAATGTGCTACAAGTTCAGATTCTGGAGCTCTGTCCGTGAACTGCTGCGTCGTAAGCTGCAGGGAGGGGCTGTGCTCTAACACAGCCTCCCAGGGATCCTGAGCGGGCTGGAGTGTGAAAACCACTGCTCCAGAACTTGTCTCCCAAACTGTGACTCACTCACGGCCACATCAGAAAGGCCAGGCGTCGTGAATGCGTAGATCCCTGAACCCCTTTGCAGTGCCAATGACTCGGAGCCTTGGAGAGAGGAGCACGCCGGTATCAAGAGTTGGGAGATGGACGCACATTGTATAAATAGCTTCCCAGGTGCTTCTCAAGCTCACGGAGGTGTGGTAACCAGTGCGCTAATACCACGACAGCTCAGATAAATGCCATCTGTCCCACTGCCCTCCCCTCTCAAAGCACGGACTTTGGTGAGTCAGGGGACAGTCAGAAAGTTGGGTCCAGCTGCCTTCAGTGCGCGCACCTTCCGATCTCCGCCTGAACCTCCAGTACTTAGCGCGACCGGGAAGGTCGCCCAGGAGCCTGCTTTGAAGTCTCTGGTTTGGTCAATTCCCAGCTCCACCTGCACTTGGGCACAGGGGGAGCCCGAGCACCACCCCGCACTGGCACCTTGCCAGTACCTCCTCGGCACCCTCCTGCCTCGGGAAGGGACCTCCTCCTTCAGGCAGACGGGCCGTCACGACTGACAGACATGGGCGAGTGTGGAGCCATCACTCGGGACTCTGAGTCAACTTCCAGCTCCATGCCTGGGACCAGAGAGCTGCCAAACCTTCCACCAACACACAGTTAATAATCCTAACACCCCCGCTTGTGAGCCGAGATGTCATTCCGTGCACATGTAAGCAAACACGTGAGCTTCCCAGCTGCTAACTCGGCAAGTGTAATTATATCCCGTTCCATTTTTATTCCATCGGTGAAGCCGAGCCAGGCTTGGAGGGAAACGGGGACCTGTCCCACCGAGGACAGCAGAGGCCCGAGCTCCGTTTCCTGTTGATGCCCCTGTGACGGACACGGAGCCAGGCTGCCCCTCCGTATGCACCAGCGGCAAGTGCTCATCAGGCTCCAGGCAGCTGCCCGCTCTGCTGTGCGCAGCGTCTGCGGAGGCCTGTTAATCGGAGACCCTTAGGCCTCAGCGTTCGTGGCTGGGCAAGAACGTGCCTGTCGGGGAGACCAGCCATTTCCAGATTTAGGAAAGAAAACACCTTGTTGTCAGAGCACCTGGTGAGCCCCACCGGGTACAGTGCACGCTGAATTCCATCCACTCCTCACCACCTCAGGACCACAGAGGACGACCGAAGTCATATAGATAACCACACGGCCGACTGGGAAGGCCCATGAGAGAGTGGCTAGGGCTGTGATTTTCAAACTGGGTTCCAAGGAACCCTAAGGTGCCTCAAGGAGCCCATGGGGAGACGGGGCTGGAGCATCTACTGATCATTCGTTGGATGACCTTGGGCAATGAATTCCCTTCTCTGAGCCTCACTTTCCTCATCTGTAAAATGGAGGTAATAGTGCCTACTTTTACACTTATTTTGAGGATTGAATGAAACACCATCTAGACAGGAGTGACAGCTTGATGCCCTTGTACCCACTTTAACCCTGGAGGGTGATCTGGCAGAGAGGGCAAAGGGCGTTTGAGGAGAAAGGATGGCCAGGTGACAGGTGCACGCATGTCATGTGCTGGGTAAGATGCACCGACCCAAGTGGATGGTGGGGCTCCACAGCTTCTGAGCACTGGCGTGTCTCACAGCTCCCGTGGCCCCAACTCCTTTCTAGAGCAACCAGACTTCTCCTTTCATTTGCTTCCTGGACCCACACTGATCAGAGTCAGGCAATGGGTTTCTCTTTAGCATCTTCCTCGATTTAGGGTGAGGACACACTCTGGAAAACGTATCACCTGACTGCCGGAAACATTCAACCCTTCCAACCACAGATGAAGTTGCTTTGTTATCCCTAGCAATGGTCGTGGTGCCAAGACCATCATCATCACCACCACCATCACCCTCTGATCACCTAACCTTCCCAGTACCCGTATGTTAGGAGCTAGGGTTACTCTCGTCTTGCAGACAGGGAACAACTGAAGCCCAGAGAGTAATCTGTCCTCAGCTCCACGTCCTGGCTGTGCTGGGATTTGAGCCCAGACCCCACTGCTGACACTCTCAGCCATGGGTGCTCCTACACCAGTTTCGGTGCCGAAGGGTGACTGGAGGCTACTTTAGCACCGCGTACGTACGCTCCATCATCCCCACAATGTTAATGGCGGGGATGATGGGGGCGGTACTGGACCCCACGGTGAGGAGGAAAGCTGGACATGGTGGTCTTTTAGCTGGGCACCTTGCCCCTTTGCATAAAATCTGAGTTCTCTTAGGAAGAAAGTAGGGGAGGCAGTTGGGTATTAGGACTCCTTTTGCCATTCAAAACGTGACTTGGGTTTATGGTGTCTAACATCACTATGGCCCTGCGTTCCCCACCGAGGGCCTTCACGAGCTGGGTCCATGGTCCCACAGTCCCTGTGAGGAACACAATATTAAGTGGTATATCTGGAGGGAAGCCCAGGGATAAGGGCTTTTCTGAAGGCAAGGAAAATCTCCCAGTCCTGCAATTCACTCCAGAATTATGGCCCGAGTTCTTTGTAGTGATCCATGTGATAGCTCTCCAAGCTCTTGTAGGACTGGAGGGTGTGGGAAAGATGGTTTTCATTCATTAGAATTCCTGGGGGGGAACCCATTTTCCCTCTAAATTTCCCCCTCCAACTTGAATCCTCTAAGGAATTCCTTCGAAGGAAATCCTCCAGCATGTCCTTTTCATGGAGAGAACACAGTCCATGTCCCTTCAGAGAACATTCAACAAGGCAAGTTCATAGCTTTGGAATCCATCACACACACCAAGGAAACTTCCTTCTCAGGCCTCTTGGAAAGGCTTTCCAAGTAGATTGTAAAGAGGTCCAGTGTGGTTGTTCACCAGCCAGAGGCGTGTCTGCACCCAAGTGAGCCTTTTTTCTTCCCTCTGCAACCCTGAGGCCCTTACGCCCCTGTCGCGTTGCCTCCAAGACACATACAGCTCTGTGCCCCCCTTTCCAGGTTGGCACGGAGTCGGGTCCAGAGACTGCGCCAAAGGTGGAGCCGGGAAAAGCAAAGAGGTCTGACTCGTGAGGTAGGAGCTCCAACCTGGTCACAGCTCAGCCCAGCAGAGAGGAAAATGCCACGAAGAGAGCAAATCAGACCCCAGGTACTCGCTCGTGAACCCCTCAGGTCTCCTCTTCACGGACGCAGGCCGCACGTGTGACGGGAAGTGCATCCCGTAGTCACTGGGTGCATTGGTTTCCAAAGCTGCTCTCCCACCAGCAGGGTGGCTCAGCAGAAGGGGCTCCCCTTGGTCACAAAAGTGAATACGAGAAAAATCACGTATTTCTTATTGGAAATACAGGCTGGGGCTTCCCCGCCTGCTGTTCTCTCCACATGCAAGGAGTCGGCCGGGCGGGGCGGGCACTGCTGGGGGACGAATTCCCTGAGAGAATCCCACCCTTCTGTCCAGGACTCAGAAATCTGGAAGTCCCATTCATTCATTCACTGGCTCTATAAATATACTGAGCATCTTCTACACACCAGGCACTGTCCAAGGCAAGGAAGGGGGCAGGGAATGAGGCAGATTAAGCCTCTGCCCTCAGGAAGCTTACATTCCAACGGCAAAGTGGTGTGTAGCCAATGCCAGGGAGGGGCAGTACTCTGGGGACAGTGTTTTCCTCGGCTGGGAGCTGGGAGCAGGGCCGACGCGGGGGCCTCAAGGCCTGTCCGTGCATGCGACTTCACCCTTTTTACAGCCAAGACGTTAATCCATCGTGTGATTCCAAACAGCAGTTCTCCTAGCTGGATTTAATGAGCAGGGAGCAGAGTGTTGACCACCAAAACGGTTAAATCTTTCTCTGTTCACGATTTAGAAACGCAGTACGCACTCCACTCAGCCCCTTACTCTCGCTCTGGGGCCAGTGGAAGCCAAGGGATTAAGTTTGAAATGACAAGACCTGGTGTTATTTTTATTACAACATCTCCAGGGATGACAGATCAATTTCATCTCGCCAACTTCCAGCAATTGGTACTAAATCCCAGACATCCTGTGTCGAGAAGAAACGAGACGCTGGCTTCAGGTTCTGTGTGAGAGTGTCACTAAGGCCTGCCCTGGGCCCAGCAGCAAGGGCAGCTCGTGTGTACAGTGTGCCCTGGCCCAGGTCTAGGCGGACAGTCCCAACTCTGACGCTGAGCCCTCTGCAGATCTCAAAATATTAGCAGACTTATGAAAAAGTCTGTCTATAAAATTAAAGTATGGTGATTAAACAAGGTACACATCACACAACACTGCAGAGACGGGAAGAAATGGGATGGTGTCAGGTGCCAAAAATATCCCACAGACCCTCCTAATGCATCACAATTTTCCAAAGGGTGGAGCCACTGAGCTGATTTGTGACAGGAAGGGGAGTTGGGGTGGCATGTGTGTATGTTCCATTTCTAGAATTCAGATGCCAGTTTCCTTGTTTGGGGGAAAAAGTGTTTAAAACAGATAAAACACAAGGAAAATGGAAAGTTGTTCAATTAATGTTGTCAAGGTTACAAGGCTCACATAATTAACATGGCAGCGCTTTGATGTGGAGATGCTCCACATGCTTCGTGGAGCCTGTTTGAAGTTTCTGACTGCTGCCACCGTCACCATCATCTCCATCTCCATCACCATCATCACCACTATCACCATCGCGAGTGCCATCATTACCATTTGGTGATTAAGGTCAACAAGCATCCCAGAGTAATCGAGAGACTCTAGAGCGAGCCTGAGTCAGGTCAGCGGGAGCAGACAGTGAGAGGAGCCTCATAAATGGCGCCTTTCTCTCTGCCTCCTCTGTACACACTTATAGGCAACCGGGAGCCCGGCATTTTATGCACCAGCTGTAGTGTCACCTCTGTCCCCGAGTTCTACCCAGAGCCTGACCTCGTGAGTCAATTACAGCTGTTTTCATCGCGCTCATCGGCCTCCAGCATCCCCCCGGCCCCGCTTTCAACAAAGGGTGGATTCCCATGAACTCGCTTCTTTATTGCCAGCTGGTTCCGATTAGGGATGAACCAGTAAAACGAGGGGGTAATACAGTCGCAGTATGTCCCTAAATGTAGCACTTTTCCATGTGTTTTGATTTACCAGTTGACCAATAAAACCCAGTCCTTCAACAAGGTGGATCCCATACCTCACATGTTTTACTTATTTTGGTAAATGTAGCTTTTTAGAAATTGAAAAAAGATGGGGGGTGACTCGGGTCGATTATATCTCTTGCAGTGTGTGCGCATACGAGTTTGTACAAGCGTATGAATGAGCGTAGGGGTATGTGTGTGAGCGTGTGAGAGCGTGTAAAGGTGTGTGTGAGTGTGTATGTGTGTGGGTACGAGTGTGCAAGACGGTCAGAAGCTGGGTCCCTCTGGCAGGGCATTAGGCATTGATTTCGGAGCATCTAGTATTTCTATCCAAATACTCCCCGTCAGCACCCTCGGTTAAATGGACTATGAATCCAAGAAGAAATAACAACAGGGATGTTTCCTCCCTCATCTTGTTAACTGGGCCCTTCCCTCCAAAACATCTACCTTCCACCTGCTTGTCAGCTCCCCTCTGAAGGCAGCTGTGTCTCAACAATCTTCCTTTCCCTTGAGCTGGATGGAACTGTTGACTATTCAGGCAGTAGGGCTCTTATCTGAAGTAGAGAAAGCCCCACACAGTAGCTTTCTGGCCTGGGAGCAGCTCTGTAGGCTTCCAGTTGGAATGAAGGACAGTGTCTTAAACACAAAGAAATGGCTTGGGAACATTAGTACCAGGATGCTTTGGGTAGCACTCAGAAGACCCTAACTCAGTCTAGAACAGGAGCCAGTGATGGGAGGGAAGATTCCTAACCCACAAAGCTCCGTGAGCTCCTCGCTCCTTGCGTCTGTGCTCTGTTCCACGGGGGCCAGCCTGCGTGTCTGAGACAATGCTGTTCACGGCTGAACCTCCAGCCAAGTGCGGTGCAGGCGTGCAGCTGGCGCTCAGTGTATGCTTGCTCGCCGGATGCAGGATCAGAGAGGGCATGGGGAGAGGCCTAGGAGAGGTTTTCTGAGGGAAGCGGATTTGAGTCTGGTACTGTGGATTCCATCCAGGAGGAGAGAAAGGAGGTTTTAAATGAGACTTGGACCTGACCGTTGGGATCGAAAAAACAGATGGGGACTTGGAGACCACCCAGCCTGGTCTCCTGCGACGCACGGAGCACTGTGCCTTTAAGAACAGGAGCACTGTACGTTATAACCTATCATTCATTCATTCAGAAGCGAAACTACAACGATGAGTCCCTGCCCTCATGGAGTTTACCCTCCAGGTGGGAAAAAAACAGAAAGTCAACAAGTAAACAAGCAGGAAAAACAGGTGATGAGCAGAGCGCCACACAGGACGATTAGCACGATCACTGTCTCTAGAAATTCCCGAAGCCAAACCTCAGGGAAGAGACGGGAAGAGCGTTCCAGGGAACAGCGAGCGCACAGATGATGCCCAGGTGCACCAGGTAGGGAGCCACTGCTCAGGTAACGGGGAGCATCCTCGGGTATTAAGCGCGAGAGCTGGCTTATCTGACATCTGTGCCCCCAAAGCGTGCTCAGGCCTTTCGGTGTGAGGACGGCCACGGCCACGGGGCGGACACAGGTCTTTGGTTTGAACACAATTATCCATTAAAACTTAATAATGCAGGTTTTTTCCTCCATTTTTCCTTAAACTTAGCAAGTTTTTCTGCCGTTCAAAGAAGAAAAAGCAAACCAATACAAATATCCCTTACTTGTATCTTTGCACAAGACAATGTGCAGAGGAAACGTCCAGTTGCTTCCTCTTCCAGGGCTCACCGCAGAGGCTGAACTCCGCGCCTCCTGCGATCACGGCATCCCTGACGCTTGAGGCTGAGTCGTCACTCTCAGTAGGAGAATCGAAATAAGGTCAGTCTTCCCACTGGGCCAACCTGTGTGAAGAGGGCACTTTATTGTTTTAAGGTAGTTCAAAGGTGGTGGAAAAAAATCCCTATAAAAACAAGCAGGAGTTTATTAAAACTCTAATGAGTATAAAGTTGCAGACACAGCGATTCATTCCTGGACATGGTTCCTGGGTTCATTTCTTTCCGCTCCCACGTGGAGAGATATCACCGGATAGAAGCACCAAGCAGACGGAGCCGGCCCAAGTTCTCCTGTGCAAGCCTTGCCTTACACTCCCCAGAAAATGGGACCGCGTCCTGGGAGAAGGCCTCTGCGTGTTATGTCTCCCATAGGAGTGATTCAGTTTCTCACCATCACTAGTCGGACCGTCATGACACAGCTGGGGGTGGGGCTGTCCAGCTTCCTGCTCGGTAGCCGACATTTCACGCCAGCCGGCCACGAAGAGGCTGGAGAAGATGCTGCCTGGCATGATTCATGCTGGGGGAGCAGGGAACCCTCTCTGGGGAAGGAGGCACCTGAGCTAGTGCTTTGTCACTTGTACTGGTTTCCTCTTTATTAGAAAAGTTTCCTGTTGAAAGCTTAGAAAATAGAGATGAGTAAAAAGAAGAGAAGAGATCACTAAAATTGTTGTGATCATATACTTCGTAATTGGAGCACTATGAGTAATGACACCGGGGGAAACCAGGCACAAACTAGGGACCTGCGGGCGCCCTGTTTCTAATGCTGCTCCTGGGGGCGGCCGCTGTTGACAGTTTGGAGCACGTGCCTCTGCAAGCCTGGCAGCGGTGGATCGAGAAGAAGCATTCTGCTACTGCGTGAATTCTTGAGAACTGCCCAGCCTAGCGGCTGCCTTTATGTCACCATCCTCTCAGCGGAGCAGAAGTAGTAGAGAGGATTTTCAGAAAGTGGTCGAGTGTGTGGGTGTATGAAGCGTGTGGACATGCGTGCTGTGCCTCACTGGGGCGAAGCCAGGAGAACAGCACTACACTCATGTTTTAGGTCTACGTTCAACAGCCACGCCTACGTCCCAGTGGATGGCCACTGTCTGATATCAACCGGGGGATGGGTCCCTGATCGCTACTTTCACTGCCTCCATCACATGCGGTTTGTAACTGTTGATAATGACGACGATGATGGTAGTGAGACGGGTGACGGGTGATGATGGTGATGATGGCGGTGGTGGTGGTAATGAGACTGGTGATGATAATCAATCATAAGATGGTGATGATGGCGATGGTGACGATAACGTCAGTGGTGATAGTGATGGTGATGGTGGTGGCGATGATAACGATGGTGATACTGGTGATGGTGGTAATAACGTCAGTGGTGATAGTGAGGGTGACAGTGACGGTGATGATGGTGGTGATGATAATGATAAGGTGGTGATAATGGCAATGGTGATAGTAATGTCAGTGGTGATAGTGATGGAGACGACGATGATGGTGGTGATGACTAACACATATATGGCACTCGCAGGTGCCAGGCCCCGGTCTAAGCCCTTTGCATACATTAACCTCTTTAGTTCTCATAATTACCCTGTGAATGCGGAATTATAATTATCTCCATTTCACGGGTGAGGAAACTGAGGCCTAAAGAGTGAAGACCCTCGTCCAATCTCAAGAGTGACATTTTAGAAAAACTCACTCTGGGAGCAGTGGCACAGAGGAGTTAAAATAAAAGGTTTTGTTTCTTTGGAAGCAGTAAACATAACTAGAAAAACTTGTTTTTAGCTCATTTGGAAACTGAAGGTCAGCAGGGTCAGCTTGCCTTTTCTTTTCTTTATTTCTTCCCTTTTTATGTATTTACTTTTAAATATTTGAGCCTCTGTTTCACTGATGGTCTGTGAAAAATATTTGTCCCCCTCGAGGTGTTTATTCACCCTGGAAAACTGGCTGCCGTCCAAATGCTGTGTTTTCCAACTATCAATGTAAACCAAGGATTCACATTCTCAGAACAGTTAGGTATTGTTCATTCATTAGAAACCCTTTAAACCTCACGCTGTTTATCTCTTTGCTTTTACCTTGTTTATTGTACAAAAAAACAGCACAAACACAAAATGGAAAACAGACAAGACAGACGGAGTGTGTTTAGGATTTTCCGTAGGTCCTCGACGTTTTCCAGTGACGTGGAAGCGGAGGGTAGACGGGTGAAGAAACGACCGATTGCTGTCGGCACACACCGCAGAGCATTTGAGAAACCAGGGCACCACCCGGGGACTCAGCTGGCCGTGGGTCCTGACTGGGCTTGTGCTCCACGCGGATCCTTCGCAAACCTTCATGGTCCCTCAGCAGGGCCCCATGCTACGTGCCCAGGGTAAAACTGGGGAGAAACCTGAAATCCAGGGACCAGAGGAACTTCAGTCTGGGCCAGGGAATGAGCAGAAATTAAATAGGAACATTCTATGACGGGTGACGGCAGAGACCATTCCGTTGCATTTTCCTTTCCTGAGCACACAGAGGAGTTCGTGTATTTCTCTTCCCCCTCCCAGGTAGGCTGGGGCCAGGTGATTAGGTCTGACCAATGGGCCGTGAGCAGTGACCCCTGGCACTTTGGGTCAGAGGCAGTCAGGGCAGGACTGAGTTCACGACACTCTCTCTCCTCCTGGCTGTGCCCAGAGTGGAGCCTCCATCCACCCGGGTCCCTAACTGGGGATGGGGAACAAGGCCCCAAGGAATTTCTTTGAACATGGACCCCCAGTGAGAAGTAGACCTTCGTTGTGTGACGTCACCTAGGTTCTGGGGTTGTCACTCGCCCATCCCGCTGATACAAAGGGGCAACCCCACAGGGCTGTGGGGTGCAGGGGAAGGTAGCGGGTGGAGACGGTGGTCAGCACGGGTGTCCCCAGGCTGTGAGGGGTAAACTGAGCCCCAAAGGAGTCGGCCAGGTGATAAACAGAGGGAGAGCGTCCCCGCAGAGGGAGCAGCTTGTGGAAACGCTGACAGGCGAGAACCTGGCACGTCCAAGGCAACGCGGACGGTCCAGCAGGGAGGAGAGGGCACAGGTGCGGCTCACAGGTGGAAGGAGCTGGGGCCTTGAAGACCATCGTAAGGTCGTGGTCTTAGCTCAGGCTGCCGTGACAAAGTACCGCAGACTGGGGGACCAAAACCACAGACACGCTTCTCACAGCTCTGGAGGCCGGAAGCAGGAGATCAAGGCGCCGGCAGGTTTGGGTCCATGGTGAGATCTCTCTTCCTGGTTTATAGACGACGGCCTTCTCCCTGCATCCTCCTCCTCTTTCTGTGAGGGCACTGATCCCGTCACGAGGGCCTCAACCTCTTAACTTGACCTAAACCTAATCACCTTGGAATTACACCTGCAAACACTGCCACATTTGGGGTTAGGGCTTCAACGTGTGAATCTGAGTGTGGCGGAGCAGAGCATGGGGGACACAGTTCGACAGCATTGTGAAAACCGGAGAGAGTCATTAGGATGCTCTGAGCAGGGGTGACACAACCACACTGCATGGTAACCCAGTGAGGCCTGGAGGCTGGAGAGGAACAGACTGTGGGGGGAAACTCCAGCTCTCTCTTTCACCCACGCACACATATATTCCATTGATACGTACCGAGGACCTAGTGCGTGCCAGGCACTGTCCTAGGTGCTGGGGACACAGCAGGGAGCAAGACAGACCCAGACCCCTGTCCTCGTGGAGCTCACACGTAGAGACACACGTGGGGCTGGGGGCATGGGTCGGGGGTCTGGGTTCTCTTCTGCGTATATGCTGTATGCCCCAAAAATGCTGAGCACACTCAGGCCATCGTGTTCCAGGTAGAGGTCTGACAGTGTATCTAGGGATAGTCCCTTGGGGAGGTAGAATAGGAGCAGGTCACCTCACAGCCCAGGGACCCCAGCCTCCAGCCCTCTGCCGGCTGGCCCAGCAGCTCCCAGACGGACATGCTTCCCCGGTGGCCCTCGAGGCACTTTCATGGTGCGTGGGTGACACATCTGAAATGTATTAACTGGTTTGTACTTATAATAATGTATTTTAAGAAAAAAAATGACATAACCCATGCTAATAACTGTACTGTTTCTGATGAAGTTGAGTAAAAATGAGAGAGGAGGGCGTCAATTCGAAGTCGATGCCAAGCAAATATTCATCAAAAGAGTCATGGAAGACGTGGCAGGAGGGTTAGTCACGGGGCAGCCGGGAGGGAGGCAGCGGCCCCCGCAGCTGCAGCCGGGGCCACTGTGCAGGGGCGGAAGGGCTGCTGCCTGGCTCCCCAGCGCTCCCTTTCCTCCTCCACGAAATTAGGGCAAAACCCTCCCTGATCAGCAGGTGACCATATCCCATCAGTACTGCAGTGACGTCTTACCGTGCAGACCAAAGCCAGTTCCAAAGCTCATCCTGCAGAGCGTCTGAGCAAGAAAAAACCGAAGATAAAAATGAAACGGGGAGATGCTGCCCCCTGGGCCACTTCTCAGACAAGCAGATGGAAGCAGGTGGCGGGCGTTCTCTGAGAACTTGGAGGCTTGGGTGACAGGTCGTGTGCCCTGCGCACCGAGGTCCACGGTGCCGGGGGAGGGCAGTTTCTACAGTAGAGACCACAGCGTCCGGTGGAACCTGCTCCTGGCCGCTGCAGGGACCCACCGGCGCCCTGTGTGCAGGGCAGGGGCGTGGACCCTTCCCCCGCTCTTGCCCTGTCTGGGCACCGTGCCCACAGATGGTACAGAGGTCATCAACTCTCAGTGTTTATTTTTTGCTTTTTCCACTGCACATGAAGTCAGCTATCGGGTCAGACACGTTTTGCTTTTTTAATTTAGCCTGGCCTGTGACTCCAGCGTTGAGACGGGATCTAAGGGCAGGCTCTATCTGCGTTGACACAGAAGCGCCAACTGTGTCTCTCTGATGACAAGAGAAAAGCAGTTTTCAAAAAAGGGGAGAGCACGTGCAAAGCAGAGGTGGGGCCTCCCTGCTGTGGGGGGTCCTGGGGAGGTGGCCACCGAGCCGCGTCTACAGGAGATGGAGGGGGCTGTGACCAGCCGGCAAAGCCTGGAACTTCTTTCCTTCTGTTTCCGCCGAGACGCATGGTGGGTGGTGGGGCGGCTGAGTCCCTGGGGTGCAGGGTGGAGCAGCTCGGCCTCCTGAAGGCCCCACAGCACACTGGGCGGCCCAGGGTCTCGCAGGATGTTACTGCCTCGTTAGCCGTGTCGGCCCAGTGGTATTTGCCCAGCAGATGCCTGCTGCCACCTCTCATATGCTCTTATGCTCTGGGGACATAACGGTGGATAAGATGAACCCACCCTGTCCCCACGGGGCTTCCCATCCGGGAAGAGAATGGATCCCGTGAGCCACAGACGGTCTCAGAGCAAGGGTGGTCCTGCTCGTTCCCCGTGCTCCCCTGCTTCCTTCCCACCCCTCCAGCTTCCCTCCTGGGCTGACGCTTCCATGCCTGACCCTGAAACAGCAGGGCTCCCCAGGGCCTGGGCCGGCCCTCCTCCTGCTCCAAAGCTGGACCAGGCCTCTTCTTCGACTCTCAGAGTTCCACTGAGCATCTCTGTGCTGTTTCCAAACAGAGCTCAGCCCTCTCCCCTGACCTCCCTCCAGCTGTGTCCCCTGGAATGCACCCACCCACCTGTCCGGCGCTTGGGCAGCCTTGCACGGGGCAGGGCTCCCTCCACCTGCAAATCCGCTGATTCAGGCCAGATTCACCGCTGGCCTGAATCTACCGGGAGCACGGCACTGGCCTCCCCCCGTCCCACGCGTCCCCCTGCTCCCCCTTCCTCGATCTCAGCCCAGCAGCAGGAGTGGTCCTTGCAAAACCCAAGTAGATCTGACAGCAAACGCAAGGGATGGTTTTAACACCGGCGCCAATTTCCCAGCATCAGTTCCTCTCACTCCAAACCAGGCGATGCCCTCTGGCTGAAAGACGGTTATCTCCCCCACAGCCTTCTCACAGACCACCTGCCCCAGTCCCAGTGGCCTGCTGGGCCACTGCTGAAAATGGGCCGGTGGCATCCACTGCACCTGGAGCCTGGGCGACCCACCAGCAAAGGCAAAGGTGAGTGTGAGTCACTGTTTACGCACGACTTGGCTGAGCGTTACAAGCCCCTGTGCGAGCCCGCCGCTGCGACGTGGACGCAGCGTTATCCACAGATGACCTAACTGCTCTTTCAAGGATTTTTCCTTCTGTGCTGTTCTTAGCTGGGGGCCTGCAAGCGGACGTCAGAACTTACTTCAAGGAGAAGGAGGTCAGCCCCACTACACACGGTGCCAGGCCCCCTGCCCCCTCACTGCCACTCCCAGCCAAGGGACCCAGAGACAAAACGTCACTCACTGTCCCCTGGCAAGACCAGGGGTGCCAGGAACCACAGAGGGCTGATGGCCTCCGCTGAGGGCCCACGCGGCGGACGGCCCTCAGCAAACCCGAAGTCCTGCACGTGCTCACAGCCCTGCACACACATGCATGTTCACCCACGCGTGTCCTCCTCGGCTCCCTGCACACACACTTTGGGGTGGGGATGGCGTCTGTCCAGTGGAGGACAGGAGCTGGACGTGTCCACCTCCTCCACGCCAGTGCCAGAAAAGGGCGAGCACAGACACTGAGGCCTCTGCCCTCCACTGGGGTGTCCACAGGGCCCCCACTGGGTGCTGACCTCCACGGAAGGTCTGCCGCTGGCCACGGCCGTGTCCACGCAGCAGGGGCTCAGCCAGCGCTTGCCCAGCCAGATAGGCGGGGTCCAGAGTTGGGCACAAGGTTGAGGTCGGCACGATTTAAAATGATGCCAACCCCCCCGCGCCGAGAGCAAGGACAAGGGCAGGAGGAATTTCATCCTCCCCCTCCCTCTGCCCTGCCTGTCTCCTTCATTCACTCGGTGGACAAACATCGAGTGAGCAGGAGATCCTGCGTGCTGAGCCGAAGGACTCAGGTGGACGCTGGCCGCTGCCTTCAGGGGCACAGAGGCATGTGTGGCCCCCTTCCCCCTTCCTCCTCCACGGCTCCCCCTCAGCGCAGGGCCAGAGCCGTCCTGTCCTGGCTGCAGGCCAAACCAGGCAAGCCCCCGAACCCCGCCGGAGTCCGTGCTGGGCAAGCCCTGCGCAGGCTGCGGCTGGGCCTGAGGCTGCCCTCTGGCCACCCATGCGAGGTGATCGTGGAGGTCGGTCAGCCCTGGCTGGGCGGGCGGGCTCATGAGGCCCCTTCGGCACGTGGTAAACGGCCTGCAGTCCGACGCTCCCGTGTGTAGACAGAATCCCAGTCTCCCTGACTTACGAGCCCCGGGAGGTGGCGCTGGGAGCCCGCGGCAGTGCCACCTCCTCCCGCCTCTCCCTGTCCCGCGCCTCTGGTCTGCCGCCCAAACCCAAGGATCTTCGCCAACTGTCAGCCCTGAGCACAGCTGGGGAGCCCGGCGCCCAGTGACCCCACAGCACGGGATGTTCCAAGTCCCCTTGCCTGGCCCTTGGCCCTTCTGTAGTTGAGACAGGAGTGGCGCCCTGGGGACAACAGTACACAGGCCGTCCAAGGACTGGCACACACCCCCCGTCTCTTTTAAGGGAAGTTTGAGAAAATCTGGCAAAGTAGAAAAGGTGGCACAGGCCACGTGTGTCTGCTCCTGGCTCAAACTCGGCAGAGGGTGGGGGACATACAAGGTCAGCTGGTGTCCCAAGGTCGGAGATCACTGACTATGTGGCCTTGGGCAAGTCACTTACCCTCTCTGGGCCTCACTTCTCTGGTTACGAAATGAGAGATCTGGACAAGATTGGGGGTTGAAACTTTCAGCCGTGGCCC
Source organism: Neophocaena asiaeorientalis asiaeorientalis (assembly GCF_003031525.2). Classification (NCBI taxonomy): domain Eukaryota; kingdom Metazoa; phylum Chordata; class Mammalia; order Artiodactyla; family Phocoenidae; genus Neophocaena; species Neophocaena asiaeorientalis. The sequence continues at coordinate 13,632,469 of NW_020185335.1, forward strand.
CTGCTCCCTGACTGCAGCCTCCCGTGTTGAGATGTGTCCGTACGGGGCCCCAGGGAAGCTGTAGCCGGGATGGAGTGCGACGGGAGGGCTGTGCTGGGAGGGCCGGCGACAGTGGGCCCGAGGAGGTAGGAGAGCCTGGGCCCGTACATGCAAGGAGCGTGGGGTAACCCCAAGCCTTGGCCCTCCGTGCAGCTCCGGGAAGGTCTCCGCCAGGCTGACGGGGAGCCCTGAGGGACGAGGCCCCTGGAGGGTGTCCCTGCTGGCAGAAATGGCGGGACCTCGCGCTTCTGCCGTGCTTGGCCATCGGCTGCCCAGCAGGCATGCAGCCTCGGCCAGAAAGTCAAGGCAGGCCCTGCAGTCACCACAGCTGGAGGCACCAGCTGCCCTCACTGGCTGCGGCGGGGTCTCTCTGGCAGGGAGATCCGAGCCATACACCCCCGTGGGCTACTGCCACGGGGCGTGAATTTCGTTTGCTTCTTTCAAAAAGACTTAGTATTTATCAAACATTTAAGAACACAAGACTCTACCAGTACAAAGAGATAAAAATATTGTGCCAGCATTGTTTGTAATAACCAAAGATTGGAAACAACCCAAACGTCCAGTATCAGGAGACGGGGCTCCATGCATTGTGGGCGTCCAAACACGGAGTCCTATGCAGCTGGTTAAAAAGAACAAGGCTCTGCTCACGTGGCAGCAGCGTGAATTCCAAGAGAGACTGCTGAGCGACAGAAGACGAAGTGTGGGACGAGGGACGAGCAGGCTGCCGTCTGCGTCTGCGTCTGCGTCTGCGTGAGCAGGGGCAGGAGGCCACCCGTTCCGCCGGCGTCTGGGGGAACCGCCCTGGAGGAACCGCTGAGCAGGGAGCGGGCTCCATCCTAACAGCGAGAGGGACTCACCGCCCTGTTTTACGCGAAGGCCTTCCTGCTCCGAAACTACTTCTATCTCCCCGCCGCGGCTCGCACGGCTTCTCTTTACGGTGTGAATGAATGAATGGCTGCGTGCGGGCGGACACAAAGCCCTCCTGTTCCCAGCGAGTCTGTTCTGGTCTGCAAGACGCTCTGCAGCACAGAGAGAAGCAGGTCCACGCTGAGCCCGGCTGTGCACACTTGAGCCGCCGCGCCTTCCTCCTCCTCCTTCCCCTCCCCTCCCCCTCCCCCTTGCAGACTCGAGGGTCGTACGGAAGAAATGAGTGAGGGTATTCACGGTGCACGAGGATCTGTTTATTCCTTATACCCTTACCATTTAATCGGCGTTTACACTCGCTCACAGTGCCTTTACTCTCCCATCCAAACGCCTGATGAGAGACAAACTGTTTATTCAAAGCTGAGAGCTTCAAGGAATGAATCCGCGTCACGAGGGAGGTTCTGAACACTCCCCCAAATTAACCTTCTCAGGACGGCATGGCCTCAAGGCCAGCAAGCGAATCCGGGAGGTGAGGCCTCGCCCTCACACACACTCACACTCTGACACATTCACACCGTCACACACATTCACACACACACACTCACACTCACACAATCACACCCTCACACAAGCAGACAACAAAGGCCGCTGTCTCTCCCTGCAATGGGTTTTCCCCTAATTCCCTAGAACTTTCCCATTTATTTCCTGTCCTTGGGCAAGGGAAATTTCTAAATCCCTTTGGGGTCTCTCATTAAGTCCTGACAAACGAGAGCACAGGAGGAACTTGAAGCCCACCATATCACCAAGTATGGGATAAAAATGTGCCCCTTCCCCTGCCCCCGCACCCCTAGGCATGAGCACGGGCTACCTAAGGCCCGGGAGGGCTGTTCCTCCTCCTGTCTTCCCCAGCTCCCAGCAAATGCTAAATTGGCCGGGTGGCCACACAGCCGGTAAAACCCAGGATGCAAATGGGCTGCTCTTCAAAAACAATACGGGGCTTTCTTTCAAGGCAGCCTGACCCGTCTCTGTGCCCCTGCCTCTGCCCTGATTGACAAGGCCCCTGGGACCCATAGGGTGAGGCCCTTATTAGGGCTGTGGCCTTTTCTGGGGCTTAGAGGCCCCCAGCAGATTATCGGGATGGCCCCGTGGGGACCCATCTTTCAGGTTGTCCTGTCAAGGGTTCCTGCCTCCTACTTGGGATGCAGCCGAGGGACCGGCGGGCGAGTGGGCTCGTCTACCATGTGGTTCCCTCCGTCCTTCCATGAGCACACAGATCACCCCCTGGAATGCCCTCATTTCCAACCCAGGGGTCCCGGCGGTGGAGACAGGCTGCGAGCCGTGGGTGGGACGTTGGCTGCGGCTCCCGCCCCTGGGCCATGACTGTCACCGCAGATCTCCGTGAAGAATGAGCCCCTAATCCTCGCGGGTGCACAACTGTGGCCTTATATTTCCCCACAGCCCCCAGTGTGACCTCAGGCCCCACGGCCAGACTAGGAGGGGATCCTACTGCCACGCCCCACCACGTGGGGACATCGAGGCCCCAGAGACAGTTCATCGCGGCTGCAGAGTTGGACACACCCGTGAAGAGGTTGGAAAGCCACAAACCCAGTGCCGTACGCTTCTTCCGTCCCCACTCCAGGTCCACTGGTCTCCTCCTTGTCCTGGAACACGCATGACCTGCCTGCCACAGGGCCTTTGTACGTGCTGGGCCGCTGCTTAGAGCGCAGCTGGCCCAGCTGGCCCATTCCACTCACCCAGGTACCTGCCAAGCGTCCCCACTCAGAGGCCTCCCTGTCCACCTTGCCCGCTGCCCCCACCATGTCTCCTCACCCGCCGGATGCTCGTTAGAGCCCTGGCTCCCCAACACTAATGAACGGACCTGTTTACTTGTTTGTGGAGCCCTTCCTCTGCTAGGTTGTAGGCAGGCTTTTGAAGGTAGGAATGTCCGTGTATTTTGTCCATGGACGTATCTCCAGGCCCTAGAGAAGTGCCCGGCACATGGCAGGAGCTCAGTTAAGTATCGGACGGAAGCGTGGACAAAGGAAGGAGAGACGAGGGACCTGAGGGTTAGCGTCTCCGCTTTCAGCCGCTTCCCGTAACGGCCCCGTCACCCCGGTGCCGCTGCTCCCACCACTGAAGCCATCTATACAGTGTGCTGACCCCCCCTACACAGCCCCAGCCACAGGCGGCAGGTCCAGGGAGCAGCCTGACCCCAAGTGGGGCAACCAGAAGTCAGTCCCCTCCCTGAGAACCTGGAGCTGGGACCAAGAGAGGAGTCCAGCCTTAGGTCCTAGACAGTATGTGCACTGCTGGGAAAACGTCCCCCGTAGCAGGGGAGACGGACTCAGGGGAGGAGGTCAGTGAAGCAAAACACAGACACACACGGGGTGTGGGGAGAGAGGATTCCCACACCGTCTGGGGGCCCGGTCCCTCCCCTTCCAGGGTCCAGCTCCATCCAGGTGTTCTTAGAAATTCCCCTTGTTTTGCGAAAGCTGGAACCCGTGCTCCACGCCAACAAGAACCTTGCTCACGCTCGCCCTTGGCCTGTCCTCCCACTGGCGAGGGGGCACTGGGCTTTGTGGGGATGGGACTGGGTGTCCCAGCACACCACCCCGACCTCCTGTGCTCAAGGAACCCGACCTGCTGGCGTGTGCATCATTTGGGATGTGCGTCCTCCGATCCACAGGGTCTTCTGAGCCCCTCTCTGTGCTGGGGACACGGCGGTGAGCCCACAGGCATGGCCTTCAGACTGCAGGGCTCACGGCGACGTCATGACCCCAAGAAATAAAGTCAGTTATTACTCTGTCAGTGTGATGGAGAGAGCCGAGGGGCAGGGAGGGGGCAGGTGGCACTGACACGGTGACAGCGGAATGAAAGGGTAAAGAGGCTGCAAAGGCCCGGGGGTGGGGCACGCCTGTCTGAGAAACGGACAGCCAGCCATTGGTCTGGGTGGAGGGGAGTGAGCAAGGGGAGATTCTGGAAAGAACCCTGGAGGGGGGCTCAGGGGACAACCGCAGACGCCTTTACAGGCCGTGCCTGCGACTTATTTGGGCCTCACAGGATCTTGGCGGGTCGGGAATGAGGAATGAAGACTCACACAGGTCAGGGGAGGTTAGGGTCACACGGCTCCTACAGGGAGGGTCTGGGGCTCGAACACAGCCCCTCTCCTTCCCACTGAACGGACCCCGTGGCCTAAATCCCAAGTTACCATTGCACGCAGGGGCTGCACCGTCTCACATCCCCGCCAGCAGAGCACGGTGTTCCCCTTTCTCGGACTCCTCACCAGCACTTGTTCTTTTCTTTTCTTCTTGATTCTAGCAATCCCGGTGAGCGTGAGGTGCTATCTCATGGTGGTGTGATTTGCATTCCCCGGTGAGCATCCTTTTACGTGCTTGTTGGGCACAAAGGCTGCCGAGTGTGTGATTCCATTATGTGAACCGTTCAGCACAGGCAAGCCCACCGACAGGAAGCAGACTGGTGGTTGCTGGGGGCTGGGGGAGGGGCTGGGAAGTGGCTGCTAGTGGGCGCTGGTTTCCCTTGGGGGTGACGGAAATGTTCTGGAACTAGAGGTAGTGACTGCACACGCTGTGGACGTGCTAAACGCCGCCGATTGCACACGTGAACACGGGTGAAATGGTGGCCTCTGTGTTGGGTGTGTTTTACCGAAACAGGAACAGAAACGAGGGGCTCTCGGGGGTTCCGGGGAGGGCTCCCTGGTGATAACTGTATCATCTCCTAAAGCTCCTTTTTTCTGTATTTTGGCAAATTTATGGACAGGCTTGGACCCTCATCAAGGTTTTCAGGAATATACCTCGAGGAGAAAGTCTCAGGAAGGCCCACCGGGGCTTTCCCCACGTGTCCTGGTCGGATGTCGGGGCCGAGGCGGAGACTGCCGACCTCCGGCTTCATGATAAACCAGATCCCAAGGTGCCCAGGAAGCACCCCTGATGTCACCCCCAACGCGGCCGGCACCCAATTAGATCCACGCCCAACGTGGAAGCTCGAAGAACATGGACTAGTAACAATAAACAGCTATTTGGTTACCTTTTGTGGACATTTGGACTGCATTTCAGGCAATTTTATGCACAAATGCTAACATTTCCGAGGGTTCCCAAACTCCCAAACTGCACGTGAAATATCTACAGGGTGGACACCTGGAGTCTGACACTGCAGCCCCTCGTGCGGGCTCGCGGATGTAAATCTGAATCTGTCCCAGGACCCCGGCGAGACCAGTCCAGCCCCCAGTGTGCTTTATCGCCGGTCAGACAGGCCCATCTGGCAGTGGCCCCGCGTCCACAAGATGCAGACCCCGTGGAAGGGGCAGCGGGCGGTGTGGAGGAGAGGGCCGCGGGCCTGGGTCTCTCGTGCTCAGCGGAGCCTCCAGCCTTTGCTGTCGGAGACCACGCCCGGCTCTCTCCCTCCTTAATTTGGGTTTGTCCCAGGGGGCCCCAGGTGGATGAACCACCGTCACCTCCCTCCAAGTCTGTGGCCCCTGCACAGAGGGAAGGTTGTTCTCAGACCTGCCTACGGCTGCCACTGCTGCAGGGGGAAGATGAGGCTCGTCACCGGGACTCCCCGGGCTGACTCCTGCCCAACTGCCCTCAGCGCACCTGCTCGCAAGTTCCCGGGTCAAGAACCCTGCACAGCAGACGTTTCACCGCTTGCGAGTATACAGCTTTACATAAATTCACCAACAGCTGAGTGAACCAACGATGTTATCTAGTCGACGAACGTGCTAGAGTGAACGTCAGCTGGCCGCGGGACGCACCTTGGCATCCTTCTATCCTGACGGCTCAGGACGGCGTCAGCTACCCCCTCACCCCGCTGTCTTCACCCCCTTTTCACCGGCGCGTCTCCTTTCGGCCTGCTTCCACCTTTTATGATGATTCTTTTATGATTGCGACTAAACATGTGGTTTTCTGCCTTCTTACATTAACGTTCCATCATTTATATTTCCCCAAGTTTCTGTAGGCTCTTCAATCAGCTGCTAAACAGTCCATCGTAGTTTATTGTTTCAGAATCGGACAACCACGTCCTTTATTATAGAAGCGGGGCAGCAGACAATGGTCTGGGGGCCAGATCAAGTCTCCCTGGAACGAGTCACACGCACTCATTCACGTGTTGCCCGTGGCTGCTTTTGCGCCACCTCGGCAGGGCTGAGGAGCTGAGACAGTGACCATAAGTATGTGGCCCGCAAAGCCAAAAATGATTTCTACCTGGCCCTTTAAGAAAGAGTTCCCCAACCCCTGTTCTAGGACATTTAGAGGTCTTCCAGATATTGGGAGTTAGATAACTGAGCAGGGAACATCCCTGCACGTTTGAGCTTAAACTTTTGATGCCACTTCGCTTTGGTATAAAATCTTAGAGATGGAATTAGTAAAGGGAACCAGCACTCTATTTCCCCGAATTTACATTCACGTTGCACAGAATTTACTAGGCCACCGAAATTCAGTGAGCTCTCTAGTTTCACTACTACAATCAAATAAGCACTGAATGTCAATGTTTATAGAATGTCAGGGGTTAACATGGGAAGCAGAGAAATGATACTTGAGGGCTTCTTTAATTTCATTACTTTGAATATTTAGAGACCAGATTTATATTTTGGTGATGTTTTTACTTTCCCAAAAGTCCAATGATGAAGCTGTGGTTTAAAGAGATCCCCAAACACCTTGGCTTGTTGTGAAAATCCTCTTCTAGGGAAAAGGAATTCCTGGGAAGAGGAAAAGGGGTTATTTTTCTAAGAGAATTAAATTTCTGTGGGGATAGCAATTTCAGAGGGAAGCCTTTCCTCTGTGCTGGTATGTTTGCTGGGGAAAACTGACAAGATTAGGTCTAGGAACAAGCTGCTTTGGAAATGTGGGGTTTCCCCATAGCCTGCTGCTTGTAAGCCCCCAGGGAAACTCATAAAGAGCATTAATGCAGCTCTAACTGACCCCCTCCCCCACTCCCTGCTCCAGCCTTCAGGTTGGAGCTAGGGCTCCCAGTGAGCACTGCTGGTCGACCAGGTGGCCAAGAAGTGGCTGTTCTGTGCTGCTGGCTCTGGTGGGAGACGGCTCCAGGTTGGAGCTGTGTGTGCCTTTTGTATTCCCGTGGCCTCTCCAGAGCAGATAGACACTCTCTAAGAGGCTGACAATTCCGTGGCAGCAGACCAAGAGTCCCCAGGCGAAGGAGAAGCAAAGTTTCACGGTTTGTTTATGCAGCTTCTCAAGTTGACCGGGAAGATATTGTTGGGTGTCACTCAGCCCCCGGCCCTCCACCCTGCCTTTACCCTGTGTGGCAGCCCCCTGCTTTGAGCCCGGATGTGGAACAAAGAAAGTTCCCTGGGAATAAAGTTGTAAATGAAAGTGTATCTCAAAACAGACCAAGTCAGGAACCCTCATGACTGTGGCCAACGCGTCCCTTCACGATCCACCCTGGGGGGTTTTACCCCCAGCTGTGCATTAGAACCCCCTTGGGGAGCTTTTGAAAAAAAAACCACTGACATTTACTTGGGGGTCCTACCCCGATATACCGTGAGTTAATTGATCTTGGGTCGGACTGCATCACCTACATTTCTTAAGGGCTTCCCACGGAGATTCAATGAGCAGAGTGGGGACCCACGGCCTCTACATAACTTTCTAGCCCCTCCCCTTGGCCCCTCCACCATCCCTTCACCCCCTCCGCCAGCCACACTGACATTCTCTCCGCCCCTCACCACCTGACCAACCCTCACTCACCCATGAGGACAAGCATCCAGTAAGATAATGGATGTGAGTGTGGATCGAACGTGGCCCAGATTTCAGAGGCTGACACACCTGAATTCTGATCCCAACTCCAGCATTCAAAGATTGCCTGATTTGGGGCAAACTTCTGCATGCTTTCAACCTATTTTCGTATCTGTATGCAAGTCATGATGGACTAAATATGAAGAATACACTCTCAATAAATTGTGGTTTTTAAATTACATATTATTATTTCTGAAGCATCGGCCCTTTAGAGGGAATCCAGCCACTGACGTTAATGGCGCTGTGAGTCCCAAACATGCTTGTACAAAGGGTCTTTGAACACTGCCTGCTTGTTGCCTCTTCAAGGATATTTGTGTGTGGACTCTACCTTCGATCGTCTTTAGGGGTAGCAAACCTTTCTAAGTTGGTCTGAATATTAGAATAGCCAAAAATCTTTCAGGGCCAGTCCTGATGATTCACTGATTTAACAAGCATGGCTTGTGTTCCAAGTAAAGAAATGAAACCAATTTCACAACTGGATTCTGCAGTGCCTGGGTGGATCTGAAAGTCTCAAATGTCAACGACTAATGTTGATGGTGCCTTTGCAGATTGGGGATGTCTACCTATTGGTCTGTTTATTTAACAAGTGTCTCCCATTCCTTTGCAGAAGGAGGCTGGGGAGAGAGGGAGAGAGAAAGACTGAAAGAGAGAGAGAGGATAGACACATATATAACAGAAAACTACTTTGCCTTACGAAGTACACATAGAATAATCAAAGAGCATTGTGAGAAAACTAATGACAATCAGCCTTATGAAGCAAAATGTGTTAAGAGCCATTGTTTAGGACAGCGACCCTCAGTTAAATAAGCAAAACTTTGAGCAGAGACTGGAGGTGGTGGCTGAAACCTGGTCCTCTCACTGCTAAATTAAGCAGTGAATCATTATTGGACAGACTTCAGCTAGGACACAAACATGCAGATAGAGTTGGTTACCTCAGAGCCAACGTTAATCACCAGCATCTAACAATCATAGGTCATAAAAGAAGTTTATGTGCATTTCCCGGACTTTCTGTCTCAAGCCATTGGTTTCCGTCAAGGCAAAATCAGTGAGGAAGGGCCACGTGGGGAAGTGGTTAAGAGCATTAGCCTTGCAGCCAAATGAGCCTGCGATGAGTTTGGCCCATGACAGTCTGGCTGTGTGGTCTGGGGCAAGACCCTTGAGCTTGGCACGTGGCCTGATGGGAGAATCCCTGGCTCTAGTCCTGGCTCTCCAGGCAGTTTTACACAGTAACTGCCCCTCAGTTTCTGCCTGAAGTTAGGTCTCTGCACCATTTCAAACACAGCTGCTAATGATGCTCGTCATAAAGACCAAGCAAGTGGGCCAGCTGTCAAGCTGTCATCTTAACCCAGCCCAGCATGGCAGCCGTTCCAACTCTGTGCGCCTGGGTCATTGGGATTGTCCTGCTGAGCAGGGCCTGTGCAGCTCCTCCAAGTCAGGGATGGAAGAGATATGGCGCCATGGACAGCATCAGCCAGAACATCGAAGTCGGGAGGCCCTCTCAAGTCCAGTTGTGTGACCTTGAATGAGCCACGTAACCTTTCTGAGTGTCAATTTATCTTTAACTATACGGATGTGACAGTGTCTACTCCAACCAGGGGACAAGTGTCTCTGAAGGTCAAAAGACACCTGCTGTTCCCTGATGCCAGTGCTAGAGCACTGCACTCTTCTGCCTGTCAGAGGGTGGGGGGAGGGGTGGGCCCCTTGAGGCAGGGAACATGTCCTGTCCATCTACACACCCCCAACCCTGGCCATGAGAGGCCTCAGTTCAACTGGGAGGCCTGGGTCCAGGTCCTCTCCTGTTTCTTAACTTCCCTAAGCCTCTTCTATTTTCCTCAAAAGAGACAGACAATAATGGTTCCAGGAGGATTAACCAAATCTGTATGTATTACACTTGCATGGCACCTAGAGGTGCAAAGTGCTCAGTGTCCATGAAGGGAATCATCTCATCACCACCATCACCATCATCGCCACCATCACCATCATCGCCATCATGATCTCTAACTTCCATGTGCCAGGAACTGACCTAAGAGATTCTGTAAATTGACCCACTTAGCCTCCCAACCCATACTGTGGGTACTTTGATCACTGTTAGCTTTGCTCAGTGGAGCAACCTGAGACACAGAGAGAGTGAGTAGTGCTTGAGGCTGACCCAGGCAGGAAGTGGCAGAGGCAGGATTTGAACCCAAGTATCTGGCCCCAGAGCCTGCATTCCGAACTCTCTCAGCTAGGCTGAAAGCCTGTTTAAAGCTAGTCGAAAACATGCCGCTGGATGCGCTTACACATAAAAACTTGATTTATGTGTCTGAATAAAATTAGAAGATTTCACAGCTAATTGAACACACTGGACCGTTATGCTGGATAATCCAAATCAGCTCTTCTATTTGATCTTGCTTGCAACTGGTGGATGCCGTTATTACTACATGGCTAAAAATTAAGAGGAAACGCTTCCTGTGTTGTCTCACAGCCAAATCAGCTGTTTTCTAATACCTGTAATTATTAACTGGAAAATTTGTCCTGATCTCCGCAAAAGAAAGTTTCCAAGTAAGATCTTTATCAACCAACACACTGTGGATATGGAGATAAACAGCCCAGCTCACCCCAAATGCCTTTTGTGTTGTTTATTTTTTAAGAACATGCACGATTTCATTTGAAGTTCGGCATTTTTGGTGGCTGGCTCTCTTGGCCTTCTGTTTTCCCTTTCCGCAGGTCAGCATTTCTTCCACATGGGATGTAGAGCCACTGGGATGTTCGGGGCCATGTCCGACGAGGAGACTGGCTCCTTTAGACCTTGAGACCAGGCTCCTGGTGAAAATTTCAGAACAGTGACCACGATGCTGACTCATCGGAGGTCAGGTGCTTCCCCACTAGGTTCTCCATCCTAAAGCTTTAGGTCAGAGATGTTCTGGGGAGGGGTGTCGTTTGCTCCCCTTCTTTGGGGTGGGCAACCACAAACTACAAGAGTAGTGATATAGAATACAAAGGAACATTCTATTTTGCAATATTAAAAAATTATGGGTGGAAGCTTTCTTCACAGAACTTGAAAACAAAAAGTGACAGAATACTTTTAGTCTGTGGAGATTTTTAGATGAGGCTGTGATTACTAATGAGGACTCTGATGAGAAGTTCCTCTCATAGCCCTTTGGGGGATGGGCGTACAAATCAGTATGTGAAATGGGACGTGTTTCTGGAAGGGGATATTTGTGTAAGAAGGTTGAGAAACCCTTCTTTGGAGAATGAGTCAGAGAATTAGCTGAGAAGAAAAAAACCAGTTACTTTGCATTTATTCAATAAGTTATGTATTTATTCAATATATATGAACATCACACCTGCTGGGTGGTCAGCACTGAGCATGAACGCATCTGAACTGGGAGAATGACAGCTCTGACTTAGGGGGTGACGTAAGAGCCTAGTGACACATGGTTGGGGTGGTGGCCCATCGTAGCCAAGACCCACGGCGACCCACGGGGGCCTGACCTTCCTTCTCTGAGGCCGACGTTCCCATCACGAAGAGCTGTCAGCACCCGAGTTCTTAAGAAAGACCATCATCATTGATAAACCCTTGGTGGATGAGTTTCTTCTCAGAAGCACCATTTTATCACCTGTCCCTCCTGCTGTTGCACAAATCCCTGCAATGTGCCAGCCGCTCTTGTTTACGGTGTGGTCCTTCTTTGGGATGCTTCTCCCTCCAGCTGTGGAAGCATCTATTTATAGTTTTCCATGGAGTTAGAGGGAAAGGATCAAATCTTCTGGGTTCCACCACTTGGGAGACTGTTCTCTAAGGCCCATGGCAGTGAGGGGCACATCCAGGGCCACGGTGGGGCTCACACACGTGTAGCTTCTGAGACTGGAGGCTGTGGATGGACACTATGCATAGCATGCCATGTGGAATCTGGGCCCGATGTTGCCAAATCTGTTAACTTTTTAAAAGGTGAAGTCTTTTTTTATAATGGAAAATTCTCTCATTTTTAAAAACCCTGGTTTTCCAAAAATGCACAAAAGCTCAGTTGAATCCTGTCAAACAAACTTGAGTAGAGGGGCAAACTGCAAAAGGGCAGGTCTGCACTCTTCCCAAATGCTGATGAAATGAAAGGCAAAGAAAGGCTGAGGTACATTCCAGATTAAAGGAGACTCGTGTGACATGACACTGAATGCAACGCGTGGTGCCCGGTTACAGCCTGGATTGGAAGGTGAAAGTTGCCAGAAAGCACAGTTCTGGAACAAAGGGCGAGATCTGAATATGAATGTTTGCTAACGCACCATGGCAAAGTGGTTGTGCGGGAGAATGTCCTTGTTCTTAAGGGGACAGCGCTGCAGCGCTCAGGGGCAGAAAGGGACACATCCTCCCCAAGTTACTTTCAAAGAGTTCAGCAAAAATAAAGAAGTAATGATCACGATGATGTTGACCGTGAGAGAGAAAAGGAGTGGAAAAGCAAATATGGCTAAAGATTGACAGTGGGTGGATCTAGGTGATGGGCACAGGGGCACTCATTGTAATACCTGGCAATTAGTCTATGGGTGGGCCCAACAATTTTTCAAAAGAAAACCTTCAATAGGAATAAATAGAACAGGAAAACGGAAGGCTGAGTGAGCCACACCAAGCTCTCTCACACGTCTGCTCTTCGTCGTGGACCCCCAGACGGAGGCTCCCAATGAGAAAGCATCCACCGCTAGAAGGCGCGCAGGTTACTAACTGGGTGTCTGACTGCAACCTTCGCGTCATCATTCAAGACTACGGAGGGCCGGGCGCAGAATGGGAGAACAGGTCAGGCAGTTTCTGCCCTCGTGGGGTTTGTGTACTAGATGCATTCAGATAACCACCTACATGAAACGACAGACCGTGCTAGCACGACGAAGAAAGCAGAGTGACGGCGTGACAGCCACGTGACGAGATGCTGTGCCTCATCCGTCCACAGGATGCCCTATGGACCCAGGCAGGGACGCCAGCTTTAGGTGGGGCGGTCGGGGTGCTGCGGAGAAGCCCAGCCCTGAGAGCACTCGGGAAGGACAGAGGGATGGACGATCAGGCGGGAGACGGTCCCGAGGAGGCAGCCAGTGTGACGATGGGGGAGCGGGGAGCAAGGCCCACGTGCCCAGGCCCGGTGAGAAGCATGAGGCCTAGGGGACATGGGGACGTTATTCTAAGGGTAACTGGGGACCACGGATGTGAGTGACATGCACTTGACCCTGACCCTCTCTCCTTCCGCGTTGTTTTCGGAGCCCTGTGGCTGAAGATCAGAGTAAGAACAGGGCCCCTTCCATCCCACTGCTGTGTATCAAGCACAGCTCTGAGGACTCTGCATCTCTGAGCCGATGTAATCCCCACATCAGCCCAATGAAGGTGGGACTATTATCCCTATTTTACAGATAAGGAAACCAAGACGTCCAAGCAAAAAGCGCCCTTGTGGAGAATATCTCTGTACTGGGTTCAATGGTGTCCCCTGTAAAGGTCCATTCAAGTCCTAAGCCCCAGAATCTGTGAGTGTGACTTTATCTGGAAATAGGGCCAAATCACTGTGTCCCAATAAAGAGGGGAATTTGGACACAGACACACACAGGGGGAAGATGCACATGTGAAGCAGAGGCAGAGAGAGATTGGAGTGATACATCTGCAAGCCAAGGAGCCCAAGGACGCCAGCAACACCAGAGGCAGAGAGAGGCCGAAGGATCCAGGCCGACACCTTGATTCTCGCTTCTGGCCTCCAGACTGTGAGAGACGAAATTTCTGTTGTGTGAAGCCGGAGGTTTGTGGTACTTATTTTGGGCAGCCCCAGGAACCCTCCACCAGCTCGTAGAAAGCGTTAGACTGCGTGGACGCACACCCGACAGGAGGCTGGTGGCACTGAGGGGGTTCCTGGCCTCACTCTGGAATCGACCGCACATTATTTGTGAGGGTTCCCCCAGCACTCATCATCCCCACCCTCAGCCTCCAGAACTGTCAAACGGATGTCCTATGGACCCCACTGTCCCGCAGTCAGAAGGAACAGAAGCCCCACGGTCACCAGTCCCTTCCCTTCCTTTCTCTCCTTGAGGGCCCAGTTACGTAAATTATGAGCTGGGGCCACATCCGAGTTCTCCCACCCACGTAAGGGCCGCCCAACCTGTCCTGATGGACAGCTGGCCACGGAGGGGGTGGGAGCCTCTCAGGGCCCATGCCTGAGGGACGGGACGGGCTGCACGGGGCCTCCGAGGGGTGAGAGCCACAGCCCCGCCCAGATGCCCGACCAGATCAGGGCACGCAGCTGTCCAAATCCTGGTCCTGAAACCCGACGACCGACCGGGGCTGCCAGAGGTCAGGAGCACCCCCCTCCTAATGAAACATTTGTGGGAGAAACAAAGGAGACTTTCTCTCTGTACGTACGTCTCCCCTAGGAGGCAGGGAGAGAGGACAGAGGAGAAGGAGGGCCTCCGAGGCTGCGGAGGAAACCTGCGGACACTTGCCTTCCGCGAGGCTCCTGTGCCCCCACTGGAGGACCCCCGCCTCCGGGACATCTGGCTCCCAACCGGGAGCACCGTCTGCGTAAACAACCCTGTGAGCCCGCGAGCTTCTCGGCTGCGAGGCAGCCAGTCAGTCCCGTGGGACCCTGAACGTCGCAGTTTCCACTTGTGAGTAAACAAGCCCTTTGATTTCCCTCACGGGTACGCTGGGAGTAGATACTTTGGTCCGACATCCAAGCCGGGAGATGGCCTGCTTTTTGTATAACGGTAGTGACTGTTTAGAGAACGGAGCGGTCGTTCGGCTTTCAAGTCTCAGCCAGAAATTACACGTAAACAAACTGTCGTGACGGCACCAATGAGCCCCAGATGTGGCTATAGGTAGAGGGTGGGGGCTCCTCTAGGCCGCCCCGGATCGGAGGACGGTGGCCAGAGCGAGCCACGCCTCGGTGCAAACAGTGGGCACTCTGTAAATGCGTGCCTGTGCAGCGGACACCAGAATCACAGGATCCGAACTCAGGCCAGAGCAGCGTTCTGGTGGGCGCCTGGGGTCACAGCGGGCCTTCGTGCAGGGAGTACCGAGGCCTGAGATTTGCAGCCATCAACCCATGTGAAGGACGCTTCCACCCCGGATCCCGAGTCAGACGCGACACAGAAAGCAGCGCCCGTTGTAACAGGAGGACGGGATGACGCTGTTCCGGCAGAAGCACGCGGCTCTTTCCCGAAGAACCCGGCATCGGTGTACACTGTGGACGTTACAACGGTCGGCAGCATCGGCATGGCCCACGTGCCAGGCGCTGAGTGCTTCACGTCCATCTTTCCTATTAATTCTCCCAACATCTCACCAGAGGCCCTGTTGCTGTTCCCGTCCTACTTCTGTGCTGGCTGAGGCTGAGCCAGGTTAAGCAACTTGCAAAGTCCCACAGCTGGCAGGCAGAGGGACAGGGAGTGGGAGGCATGGTGGCCTGACTCCTGGGCAGCCTGTCGTCCGTGCTGGAGCGCTGGTCTCTCTCAGTGGCCTTTGCAACTCCAACAACCAGTCTGCTCAGAAGTTTCACAAAGCATCGCTAAGTCATGCATTAATCCATCTGAGGCTTTACTGAGTAGCTACTATATGTCAGGCCCTGCAGGCCGCTATGCACAGAGGATGTGTCTAGGCACTGGGCTAAGTCAGAGAACCAAAACAGAGAGAAGCCCTGCTCTCCTGAAGCGGACATTCTGGTGGGGAGAGGCACAGAATAAACATGGTAAAGAAGTAAATTACATCACACGCTAGGAAGAAACAGAACAGGATGGGGGTATGGAGAGCTGTGGGAAGGTGTGCATGTGGATTTACCACGTGCCAAATCTTGGCTTGAAGCTAAGGGTGAAAATACGAACAACGTGAGGATCCTGCAGACAAGAAGTGACGGCTCATCACGGGGACCAACATGGCAGCAACAGGAGTGGGAGAAGAGCTGTGATGAAGGTACCAACAGGGATGTGGCAACAGGGGAAGGGTCTAAGTCGGCTCCCAGATAGTCTCGGGCAGCCCCGAGGTGCACACGTGGTACATCCCCTGCGGGGCACACAGCTACTGCTGCCATTGCCACGTCTCCAGGGCTTACCCCAGGCCAGCCCCTGCTAAAGGCTTCACATACTTAGCTCCTTGGACCCTTAGAACACCTCCACCAGGAAGAAACAGAGGCCTCAGAGACGTCAGAGCACCTGCCTCGGGTCCCACAGGGAGTAAATGGCTGATGCGGGATTCCCACCCATATGCAATCCCCTATATCACGACGCTCCTGCAGGAAGGAACTACTGCTTTTCTTCTACCTGCTGTAGACCTAGCATGGTTTCTTGCATAGATTAGATGCTCAAAAAACATGTGATGAATGAATGAGTGAATGAATGCATTTTACAGCTGTGCTTTGTTTCCTATGTCCATCCATTCTCTTTCTCTCTGTCTGTCTCTGTCCTGTCTCTCTCCCTCTCTCTCCTCCTTCTACGTGTGTGGGACAGCGAAACATTGAGAGACACACATGCCCAGGTTGCAGATGTGCAGCCAGCTCACCTTCTGGCTGAAGGGCAAGCTGTCTTTCCTCCCGGCTGTGTCCCTCTGCCCCGCCCGACACGAGGACGTCTGCAAGACGCTCGGTTCTACAGCAACTTGGTACCTGGGCTTCCTTCTCCTCACTTCCCAAACCATCCACCCTTGGGATATAAGCGCACTGGATCATTCGCAGGCCCAAAGCCTTGGCCTCGCGAAAAGTTAGGCCTCTTACTAGCCCCAGGCCAGGTGGCCTCACTTTGCAATCCTCCAAGGCGGAAAGAAGCCATCCAAACTCAAATCCAATTAGTGGCAGCTTGCAAGTCCCTTCTGAATGGGAAGGCATGGAAAGGTGTGACCGTTCTTCAAAGGCTCCCAGCTCCTCCCTGCATCTGCTGGCCTGAGGCCTGGGCTGGCCCCGGAGCAGAGCGGGCTGAGGTGAGGACGAACTCGCCCAAGAGGCTCCGTGGGCTCGGAAAGCTGTCCCAGAGCGGGTGGGCCGCCGTGTCCGGCTGAGCCAGCTCTGAGTCCAGGGTGTCAGACGTTTATCCGAAGCCTCTCCAAACCTCTCACGTTGGAGAAACTGCGCTCAAGGCTGCCATCCATCAGTTTTCCAGCGAGACTCTGGCACCCCTGCCCTCCATCCTGGCCAGAATCACTGGAGCCAGCATCTTTGCTTCCACGGCTCAGGTCTTTTCAGTTGCACACAGAGCCCCATTGACTTCAAAGGCCAGAGGGGAGAGGACGTGGGGCCGGCTGACGGTGGAGGCTGCCCCTGTGTGAGGCCGGCATTTGCAGCCTGACCCCAGCAACAGGGCCAAGTATCCATCTGGACTGGAGGCAGGGGAGGAGAAGGGGGAGGAGATCCCTTGAAAACGAAGACCGGCTCAGGCCACACTTGCGTGAAGCCGGACTCCAAAAGTGCAGGGGAGCCCCGCGAGGGGGCCCTCTTTGGTCCAGGAATTGTCCTCAGAGCCCCCACTCCCTGAGCAGGGACCACCCAGGCCCGTCAGAGTCAAAGGAAAATCAGAAGGATGCCAGCGCATCCCTGTGAGGACGAGCTCACTCTGGTAGCAGCTGCAGCGGGGAAGCAAGCGCAGCCAGAGTGAACTGGGCCCCGAGCACTGGGCCCGGAGCTGTGAATGGCTGGTTCCCAAAGCAGGCGGCTGGAAAATGGCAGAACCGGGGCTGGAAGGGGAGTCTTCTCTTCTGCTTGTCTTTTCCTGAACCACTTCCCAGGTAGGACCTAGCCGGGGACAGGGTCTATCATTCACTCATTCACACGCTCAGTAAATGTGCCAAGGCCTCCTGGGGGCTAGACCCTAGTCCAGCCTGTGAGACACAGAGGATAAGACAGAATCTAGAGTTTGATAGAGGATACAGACCAGCAAACCAACAACGACAACATAAGGACTGCAATTACTTACGATCCAAGGTATACACCCTAGTGTTAAAAGGTCCCCAGATGACTTAACGTGAAGGCAGATGTGAGTATCTTATTCCTACCATGGTTCCCCAATAAACATCGTTTCTGCAAATGCAAAACAGGGAGCTACTCCCCGCACAGGAGACATCACCCCCTCTTTTGAACCTGATCTCCACGTTCAATCCCCACACTTCAGATGCCTTTATTAAAACATGCTTCCAGAACCTGAATCCAGCTTTAACTCCTGGCACCCAGCGATATGTACGTGGCCAGTCTGGTGCTAGCCTTCAGCATCTATTCCAGACGCGGCACTGAGGGATGGATGTGGTAACACTGTCACAAGGGCCCGGCCATGGGTCGGTTTGCTCCGTTAGACTGCATCTTGACACAGCAGATCCTCGTTGAACGCCTACTCTGAATTAAATGGTGACTTCACTCCATCCAAAGACGGTGAGATCTTTTAATGTAAATCCAAGTCAACTGAGGTTTCCAAAGGAAACCTGATGGTATCCTCAAGCTGGATCTCCAGCCGACACCCCGAGCTCCACGCACCCCCTCACCCCTCACCAACCCGAGCTTGCTGCACCCCACGCTGGTTAACGTCAGCACCAGCCTTCCTCTTCCCACTCAGAAACTCTGACCATCACTTACGACTCCTTCCTCAGCCGCCTCCCGCGTTTCCAAACCAGCACAGCTCAGCAAACACACTCAGCCCCTAGACGGCTTCCTTTCCAATCCTTCAACGTACGTGCTTTACATCCAGCTCCAAGTGTCCTCCCTCTTGGCCGACTGTCTAATCTCCTCCTTCACAGAGAGGATGGCTCACTGGGCATTCACCTGCCCACTTAAACACCTCTTCCCCTCCCTCCCTCCCTCCCTCCCTCCCTTCCCTCCTTCCTTTCTTTTTCTTTCTCTTTATTCTTCTTTCTCCCGCAAGATTCTGACATTCTCAGAACAAGAATGCAGATGGACCCCAGAATCAGGGTTCATTTTCTGAAGACTGTGACCATGCAGGCCCCTCTGGCCACTCGGTGCTGGCTCATAGTAGGTCTGCAGGGAATTCTTGTTGAGCAGAGGTGACCAGACTGTTCTGAGCCCAAGGCTGGGATCTGTGTGAGCGATGGCTCTTTCCCACCAACAACCTATAACTCGCAGGGCCCGTGGGGGGTTTCCTGGTCTGGCTGGTTATTCTACGACCATCCGGCACACGCAGGTCCCTGGGATGGAATCAGAATTTTGCTGCGGCGAGGGACCTCCTATTTACTATGGTGACGACCGCTATTTTATCAGTGCCGATGCTGGGCTGTGCGTCCTTCACACCTCTCGACAAGAACGCTGCCAAGATTAGCATCGTTATCCCCATTTGACAGATAAAAAGACTGGACACCAGAAAGGTCACCCAGCTAGGAGGCAAGGGGGCTGAGCTGAAAGCCTGGTGAGAACACTCCAGCTCCCCTTCCCGCCCTGCACACCACGTTCCAGGTTGAACCCTCCGTCTCTTCCCGCAGCCTTGGGACCACACCTCTCCTTCATGGCCTCTGGACACTCGCCACATCACCTGGACGGTGGGACAGGCATCTCCGGGGACTTCAGATTCTCAGAGTGTCAGAGAGAAAGGCATCCTCAGGGATCACCTGCTCCCAACACTCTTGCTTTGCAAACCGAGGCCCAGAAAGGCTTGGGGGCTTGTTCTGAGTCCTAGGTGCCGCCAGACCCAGAAGCCCTCAAGTCAGTTTTTCTTCCACCATTTTGCATTGGCTTGAACTTCCCCACTCTGGGAGGGCGGTGGGGGACAAAAATCTCCAAAGTCCACAGCAGAGAAGGAGGGACAGCACTGGACGGATTCCTGAGGTGGTTCCAGCAGCCCTCCCGCTCACACGAGCGTCACATGGATCGCAGCCTCTGGGCCGGGTCAGCAGAGCCCGGGCACAGACCCAGAACGCTTGGCTGCCCGTCACGACTCCTTTCTACATTTCTCGTGCCCTTGCAACCCATCTCTTTTCTCCTTGCGAGGCTGTTTAAAGAATAAAATGAGAGACTCTGAAACAGGATCACAGATTCCAATGCCTACAGCAGCCAGGCATGTGCTTTAAATTACCAGAGTCTGGGCCGGGCGCAAGCCGGCAGGGAGCAGTGGGGACTGGAACACACTGAGAAGCACAGCCTTAGCCAAAGGGGATGCCCGCACCCACACCCAGCCAGTTGTTGCCATATCCGACTGCAGCTGGGCCTTCCAATTTGTCAAGAGAAGCCGGAGGTCTAGGTTTTTAAATAAAATATTCTGTTTTTAGTGCTATGAAGCAATTTTTCAAAATGTAAATACACCTACTGACTGATTCAGCCCCCAATCCACCACTTACACCCTCTGCTTCAGAAAATTAAAATCTCTCCGGCAGGGACGTCACCGCGCCCCGAGCTGCACGCCAGCCCCACGAGGCCTGTTCTGTCATGGCCAAGCATAGCGGAAGGAGCTTTCTGGCCGAAACGACAACCGACATCAACTGTTTGAAATTAGGCATGTCTGTGCAACCTGCCACCCGTCTTCACGTCCGCAGTCTGCACCGCTATTAGCAGCTGGGCTTCACGGCGTGATGAGGACAGCAGGCAGAGGCCTGCACAGCGTCACCGTTCTCATCCTGTCATTAACGAGAGTCAGTTTACATGAGCACCAAGTGCTGATAAGGGTGTCTGAGGCCCATCACTGTAGCTGCTCCATAGAGCAGACAATTTATTGGACAGCCAAGTCCAGCCCATTAGTCATGGACTATTAGAAGACGTTTCAGATGTTGTCTTCAAACCATCTTTTGAAACCCATTAGACATGAACTTCACGCAGGTAATAGCAGGGAGGGTGGGAGCTGAGGGTCGCCTGGCAGCCAATGCAACAATTTCCATCCAGACACCCACATGGACTTTTCGAGTCTTGGTGCCTGGGGGCCAGGAGACCAGGGTGGGGTGCATTCAAGGCAACCTCTAGCCAACTCTGGAGGCTTGAGGAGTCCCAGGGCACCTCCAGGCTTCAGTACGTTTCTCTGTAAGATAAGTGCATCGCACAGGGGACTCTGAAGACACCTTCCAGCTAGGGTGAGGTGACCGGAATCCCGTGTACTCGGGACTCTCCTGGTCTCATCACTGAAAGTCCCTCGTCTCAGGAAACCTAGCAGTCCCAGGCACACCCGGTGCTTCGTCACCTCACTTCCAGCTCTGACTTTTAAACACCCATCAGACCGAGGAACGTGAGGGCACCTCTCACTGTCAAAGCTCGGCAATAAACACCAAGGTGGCATGGACACGTCAGGAGTGGTCAGGCCTTCTGAGAACCTCACAAGGGCTGGTCCCTCTGTCAGGAGCCTTTGACACCTGAAGTGGGGTGAAAAGAGGGGGCGCCGTGAGAGCCTAAGTTCTTTGCAGATTCTTTTGTGGGAGAACAAACTATTGCTGTTTCCCTCTCGGGCTGAGTTTATTGCCACACACGTCTACTGAGGGGCTTTCTAAGTGTGAGGCCCTGGGGACGGGGACAGCAGGGAGTGGTCGCTGAGAGGAAGCCGCCTGCCCTCAAAGCTGACCAAGTTCCGTCAGGGACGCAGCTGTAGCACTGTGTATGGGGTCGTTTTCTACCCTGCCTTTGTGCTGTTTTATAGGAGGTAGAGAGGGATCAACAGATGTGACTTACGGTCTCAGGGACAACATGTACGTGAGCTCTCCGAGTGCTTCACGTAACATGACGCCCTGGGCTCCTGTTAAAATGCAGCTCTGATCCTGTGAGGCCTGAGCCCTACATTTCTAACAAGGGCCTGGTGATGCTGAGGCTGGACCGGGGACCACACCTTGAGCAGCCAGGGGCTGGGTGACTGACTCCTGAGGCCAGAAGCTGGGTCTGACTCATCTTTTACCCACAGGAACAAACACGCTCTTCGGCGGAGTCAAGCGGCTAGGGAACAGACGAGCGAGGCACCATTTAACCTGGCCTGACCGCCCAGACCCCCAGACCATGCTGCTTTCACCCCAGGCTCCCTGCAGCCCCAGACATCCCGTTTAGCCCAGTCCGCACGTCTGAGAATATTCGTCACGTCGATGGAACTGCCCCGGAACAGAACGGATCACGAAGGTAAAGATGACCGCACCCCAAGCCCAAGCCCTCTCCGCCCAATCCACCAGGCCACAGAGGAGGTCCCGCCCCTTCTTCATCAGGCCCCAAGCAGGTGACTCCTTGGTTCTTCCCCCTTCTCCACACGCCAGCCTCCCCAGTGACTCGAGAACTTTGTATTTGTAAGCTACCGTTGCTCCAATTCGAAAACCATTAAAATAATCACAGGTAAGTACAAGGATGTGCAATCTGGCTTGGTCTATAAACACGAAAAATTAGGAAAAGCCTTGTCAAAATAGGGCTTGATAGAGTAATTTAAGGCATATCTATTAGATGGAACATTTGAGAACCATATTTTTGCAAGTCAACCACAGGAAGTGACCACCCCATGATAGCAATTCTAAGTACAAGTTTGCGAAACTACCTAGAGGATATAATACTGATTTTGTGAGAAAAAATATTCCACAGAGGAAAGCTCAAGAGAAACTGTCTAAAAATCTGAACAGGTTGCTGTTGGGAGTGGGGGTCACAGTGTTTTATCTTCCAGTTTGTCCTTTGGTGACATAGTCAAATGTGGGGCTCTGGACACAGATTTCTGGGTTCCAATCCCAGCTCCACCACCAGCTAGCTTTGTGGACCCAGGCAAGGTCTGAGCCCGCCGTGCCTCAGTTTCCCCTCTGTGATATGGTTTGGAGGGTGGACCTGGGAAAGGTCTGCGGGGAACGAACCGGTCCAGGAATTAAGGGGGAGACGCAAGGACCCATCATGAGACAAACCTGGGGCGCCTCAGACACCCTCCTCAACCCCCGCTCAGGTACAACACGCACGTGCGCGCACACACACGCCCTATTTCAAGCTCGACTGGCGCCCTGGTCCTGTCTGAGATGTGGGTGCCAGGGTAGGGCCTCGCCCCCTCTTTGCTTCTGTCTGGCCCTCCCCCCGCCCAGGGAGCAGGTGGCGAAGGAGCTGCAGGTGGGGAAGCAGCCCCTTCATGAAGACAGAGCTCCCGGCTGCGGGCCTCCCCTTGCCAGCTTAGCCCCAGGCTCAGGCTCCATGGCAGTGTCCTGGGATGCAGAAGGGCAGGGTTGGCCACACAGGAAACCGAGGGGGCACCACCACTGTCCAGTTGTTTTCTGCGAAGGTCCCTGTGGGTCCCTCCGCATGACATCACAGCAAGCCTTTGTGCAGAAGGAAAAACAAAACCCAGGGGGCTTGATTCGGCTCCGATATGCACATACACAGGTTGGGATTTTCTAAATGACAGCACCTGTTAATTGTCTGGTTAGGTATGACCTATTAAACATTTACCGCCCATTTCCTGTACACGTCTGGTGAGGCCGGCAGGAAATTTAGAACAAATTAAACAGCAGCTGCAATCCCTCATGCTTTAATGGTCCCCCCACGATTCTGTGCGGCATTGTAAAATATTAGGGGCAGATCCGTCAGGGACAGGAGGGTCTCCTCAAGCAAGCCTCCACGCCCTCATCCTCCTGCCAACCAGGCCCCATAAAGTTAAATTGGCCAGGGCGCATCTCCCCCTTCCCTGCTCCCCCACTGCCGTATATTTCAGGGGAGGCTTTTTCATCCGCACACCCCACTCACCCTCCTCTCTGTTCCCCCACCCCCTCCCAACCGTTCCCACACGATTTCACATGTGGTCCGAGAGGGGCACTTCCTGCCGTTATAAAAAGCAAAACCAAGACCCCAGCAAAAACAGGCTGTGCACAGAACACCCAAGTTGACAGTGTGAGAGAGAAGGCCTAATCCATTCCATATGACAAACAGCAGTGGCCCGCAGGGGAGGCCCAGCCCTGCGGAGAATTCACAACAGTCCCTCCTCCGCCCCTGTCCGCCTTCCCAACACCCCCCCCCCACTCCCTCCTCAAGTGGACCCTTCAAAACAGGAGAAAAATATTCTTAGGAGCACGCCCCTAACTTTAAACTGATTATGTTTGGGTTTAATAGCCTACTATGCATTGTTCTTTCTTCACTTTGAAAATAAACTCTAGGAAGCATTAATGCAAATACAATATAAACACGCTCGTTCCTAAATTTTCGCATCTCCCTGGTGTGTTTGGGTTTGCGCCTTAAGATCGTGGCTCAGCTTGATGTAAGAACCAGATGGATCTTTCAATTGGAAGCTTTGCAAATAGCTCACCGTGTAAATAGACAGCTGTCCGGATGATGTGAGGGGCGGCGAAAGCACCCCCCAAGAATACGGCTGTGAGTAACCGCTTCCATGGTCCTTCCGGGAACAGCAGAACGGAGAAGGTCTGTCCAAGTCCTCTCCGGTGGTTCTGCTGAAAAAGGACAGACATTGCCTCAGTTGTAGAAGGAGGTGTAATTACAGAGGTTCGGATTTTAAGACAATGAAAAGAACAGATTTCTGTGCCAACCATACTTTAGTCAATGTTTTCACATCTCTGTAGATAACCTTTGATGCTGGGTGACGGACAAACGTGCTTCATTCTTTCAGTCCCACCACTAGCAGCTCAGCCAGGGTACCAAGCCTTAACCTGCTTATCAGCTGCCACGTCCAAAATAGAACTTTTCGACTTCCTGTTTCCTACTTCCTGCTTCCTGCCCCCCAGTTCCATAAACCATTCTCCTTCAGAGGCGGTAAAAATGGAAAGGACGAGATGAAAGAGTCCGTCAAAAGATTTACGCTGGCCCATAAAAGTCTCCTCAGTGTTCCATAGACTAAACTGTCAGTCCTGCCTTCACGGGAACTTTTACTGAGTGGTCAATCTGAATTTTGTCTATCATTCCATTAAAACCTATGAGGCCAACCGTTTGTGGTGTGGCTGTTCTGGATGACTTGACAAATTAGTCTAGTAAATTTTGGGTGTCTTAAGTACTAAATTAGGTCATTTGTTTAATGAGCCAATCCACTGCCCAGAGTTTGACCTCAGCCCACGAAGGGGAGTTCACATGGAGTTCCAAGGCGGGGGCCTGGGTCCCTCATTTGTCTTCTGCTTCTAGAGAAAGTCCTCTCAAGCCAGGACTGGACAACAAATTCCAACCTTAATGCTGACTTGTTAGTGATGATCAGCAAGGCAAACTCCTTTGCTCCAGTCCCTCTCCCTCCCATCCTCCTCCTGCACTGCTGCTGTCACTGTCACTGTCACCCACCTGTATCGTCTCACCTGGCCCTCCCAGCGACCCCACAATGGTGAGCTGGTGGCATCACTGTCTCCTCTTCTAAGTGAGAAAGTAAATCTTGGAAATGC
The DNA here is from genome assembly GCF_003031525.2 of Neophocaena asiaeorientalis asiaeorientalis. Classification (NCBI taxonomy): domain Eukaryota; kingdom Metazoa; phylum Chordata; class Mammalia; order Artiodactyla; family Phocoenidae; genus Neophocaena; species Neophocaena asiaeorientalis. The sequence continues at coordinate 13,657,339 of NW_020185335.1, forward strand.
TAATCTCCCCAAGGGCACATTCAATCTCTCAGCCTCACTCATCCGTTACCCCTTTCAATAAATATTTAGTAAGCATCCCCTAGGTGTCAGGCCTGGGGTTCCAGAGCTGACTAAGCCATGGTCATGGCTTTCAAGAGCTTCATCATTCGGTTAAATAGTCACGCATATCAATAAATGCAATACAATTCTACAGTTGCCGTAATTCCGGTGGACCGAAGGTACACGTAGGGCACGAAGGAATAAGCAACCACCTTTGTCCTAACACGCTCCCTGAATTATGTACATGAAATCCAGCCTCTTCACTGATACCCACCCACCAGCATGGCATCCACTCATAAGTTTATGTGTGTGAACTTGTTACCTTCCAGCCATCAGAGCTTCCTTACTGGTTCTGGGCATATATACTATAAGGGGATTGGCATTCACAGTCAGAACTCAAAAGAACGGCCAACCCCCCAACTGCTCTGTCAGTTGGCCACTGCTCCTTTCTGGGCAGAAGGACAGTGGCACTGAGATATACAACCAAGAGCTCCTTGAGGGCACGACTGGGTCATTTTCTTCCGTGACCAACAGTGCTAAAGACAGAACATGGAACATAGCAGTTTCTCCCTAAATGTCTATTGATTTGAATGAGTTCTTTGAACACCAGTTACACATGTAGGTTCTATGTGGTAACTCTCTGTTAACCAGATCATTCGATTTAGTGGAGTCATTTTTCCTTGTAGCACAAATGGGATGACATGAGCTTGCTGTAGACTCTCCAATAATGACCATCTTCACTCCAGAACCAATCTTAGGTTTAGACATGCACAGAACCTTAATTTAGCAAGAGAGAGTATAGGGGCCATCTTCCGTTATTATTTTATCCAATATCCCCACACTTGGTAGCGTTCCATTTCCTGTCTGCCTTACTCTCCACAGTTAAGGACCGATCATCCCAAGCCTGGCGAGTAATCGATCCACGACACACGCTCCTCTGGGGCAACAGTTTGTTTTATTATTTTGTAAAGGGCTCCTGAGATAGCTAACTGGGAAGAGGGACTTCTGGGGGGTGGTATGCTCAGGACCCTTACAGAGGGTTGTCACACGTGGGACAACTGCAGTGTGACTGTCAAAGTGACAGCCTCCCGTGGCTGCCATCACAAACCCCCACCCCGAGCCAGGTGGGAGTTCACTCTTCTGTCCTCTGCCTAAATATACACGGACAGGGTCAGAGGCCAAACCGGAGGTTTAGGTGTTTAGGAAAAACAAGAACCACTGAATAATTGCCTGGTGTACTTACAGCATGGGTGGTAACAATGCCAAAGAAATCGTTCGTTTAAACTTTCTGTATTTGGTGCAGGTATGTAAAAGCTCAAATCAGACACACACATACAGAGAGAGAGATTCATGTATGTGCACACACATTGACATGGACCTTGAAAATAATATATGAAGGTAGAGGTAGCCCTCAACGAGCGTCTGAAAGAGACTCTAAATCTGTCTAACTGAGGCTTCAATGTCCCCTCGTTCTGCCCCACCACCCCAGTCCCTACTGGTTCATCCCTTCTCTGCATGCCGTGGAGTGAACCAGTCACCCAAACCGGGCTACAAGCGGGTTGAGGACAACGCCTGTGCTTTTTCCCCAATTTTAACTGAAGTGTTAAAAACACATAGTAAAGCACGCAACAGCTTAGTGAATTTTTAAATATGTAAACCCTGGTGTAGCTACCACCCAGATCAAGATAGGGAGCATTTCCAGTACAGCAGGAGGCTCTCCCGTACCTCTTCCCAATCAACATCTCCAAGGGAACCCCCATCACCATGGGTACCATCAGTGTTGCCCGCTGTCTAACTTCCCATGAGCAGAACCCCACAGTCTTGTGGTAGGACCTCCTTCACTCATTGTTAGCTTGTGAGAGACATTCGCGTGTGTGCGGAGGAGTTCTGTTCTTTTCTATCGCTGTGAATGTAATCCCTTCTGTGAATGTACCGCAGTGTATTTACCCATTCTGTAACTGATGCACGTTTGGGATTTTCGCACTTGGGGTTACTGTGAACAAAGCTGCTATGGGTGTTTTTGGTCCACATGTGTCTCTGGTGGATGTACAGGTTCACTTCTCTGGGGTGTATATGTTGGGTCATAGAATAGGCGGATGTTTAGTTTCGAAGGTACTGCCACCCGGTTCTCCAAGGTGTCTAATGATCACGTTGCTTGTAACAGGGCATCCACGGCTGTTTTTAACCCGTTAGCCCTGTGGGTTTAAGGCTATGTCTTCTTTCTTCTCAAATCCTCCTTAATGCCTATTTGTCAACACTTGCCGAGCCTTCCAAGTGGCGGGTGTGTGAGCCTCCCTCCTTCTGCCGGCTGCCCCCTGAAATGAGCCGAGCACGGCGGCTTGACGCGCCGGCCTGGTCATGTGGCTTCCTTCACAGCTGGGTGGCATTTCTGATGCTCCATTTCCCCAAACCTCCATAGAGTGGCAGCAGCCATCATGTCTTCCACCTTCTAAGGTTGTCTGGGGATAAAATGAGGTAAAGCCTGCAAAGTGAGCAGCACAGTAAACGCTCCATACAAGGCAGCGATGGTGGTCGGCGCTGGCGTAAAAACGCCAGCAAAGCAGGTGTTGCCAGCTTACGCACTCTGGCGTGTCGGGCGCTCCACAATGCTAACTGCGCCAGCATTCAGGGCTCCGCGTCGCTGCCCGGAGTCTCCTGTTCTCATCCAGCTCCGTGGGTGCCGGGGAGGTAGTGAGAACACTGCTCCTGTCCACTCCTGGTAGGAGAGATCCTGGGGCCCCAAGGGCTTCAGTGGTCCTTGGAAAGCCCAAGAGGAGCTCCGGGGAGCAGACCAGGCACAGATGCCCCCCTCCTGGCACTGCGGCTCAAATCTCAATCCCGACTCTGAGGGCTGAGTTGAATGCCACGTAGGAGGATGTTTTCCTTTCGGTCCTTTGCTTTGCTTTTTGGTTTCAGTAGGGGAAGCCCCCTCACCATCACCTCTTCCCACCCCCCTGAACAAAAACACCATTCTCCACGCTGAACTTTGCCCCGGCGCAGGGGGGTCTGGCTTCCTTTGCCACGAAGCCTGTCAGGTTTCGATTAGGCCAGGGAAACACCACAGGAAATGAGTCAAAGAAAGGAAGGCTGTGATTTTTTTTTAATTTCAAATACCAGATTTATTATTTTTTTTTTAAATGACAGTGTCCCGGCCGTGCCAGGTCGAGGAGGAATGTGGAAAATGTGCAACTCGAAACGTCTGGGGGGCAGCTGGATCCTCCAATTGTTTCTAATAAAAACCCATGGGAAGCTCCCAGCGGCCCCCAGGAAGACAGTGCACCCGCTGGAGGCCACGGACGCCGGGTCCTGGGCGACGTTTGGGCACAGAGGTGGCCAGTGTGGCTGGGCTTCTCCGACCTCCGTCTCCTGGCCTGGCCACGTGGTGGCCATGTGATGGGCCGGCCACCTTCCCTGCCTCTGAAGGGCTGTCATGACTACTTAACGCTCTAACCCTTGTGAACCTCAGTTCTTTTGCAGAAAGCACAGAATATACAGGCCATTCAAACCCTTCCATACACAAATGCCATCAGAAGTGCCTGTGAGTGGAGGTGGCGTTAGCGTGGTTGGGGCCACAGGTGTCGCATTCCACGCTGGCTCTGCCACTTCTGCGCTGTGACGCCCCAAGCGAGTGATAGAACTTTCCTGGGCCTCCATTTCTTCCTCAGCAAAGCAGGAGTTACTAGTTACACCTGCTCTGTGCCAGCCATTCTCAGTGCCTGCCATGGGGTAACTTAGTCCCCATCTAAGGAGGCGGGCACTCTTATTAGCCCCATGTTACAGACGAGGAAACTGAGGCAGAGACGTTAGACAAGTCGCCCTAGGTGACACAGCCGTGGTGCGATTACGTCAGTCTGTGCCAAACCAGAGAAACAGAACCAGAAGGAGACACATAAGAAGAGATTTAGCTCAAGAATTGGCTTAGTGATAGTGGGGCTGGCCAGACAAGTCCAGAATCCGCAGGCCAGACCCCCAGGAGGGCAGCTGGTAGCTGGCACTGCGCAGCCCGTAGCCCTTTCAGACGGGCTTCTTTCCCTTAGCAACATGCTAAGTGCCGCTCCACGCTTTAGCATTTAAGCTTCCTCTGTGGCTTTTCAGGCCTTGAGAGCTCATTTCTATCTAGTGCTGAATAATATTCCACTGTCTGGACGTGCCACAGTTTATTTATCCGCTCACCTACCTAAGGGCATCTTGGCTGCTTCCAAGTTTTGGTGATTATGAAAAAAGCTGCTATAAACATCCACGTGCAGGTTTTTGTGTGAACGTAAGTTTTCAATCCTTTGGAGAAATAGCAAGGAGCACGACTGCTGGATCGTGTGGTAAGAGTATATTTAGCTTTGGAAGGAACTGCCAGACTGTCCTCCAAATGTCTGTACCATTTTGCCTTCCCCCGATCATACTGCTAATAATACCTCCTTCTATGAAGGGCATGGTGTAGGGGTGGGTATACAGGTGATGAGCTAACGCAGGTGAGCTAAGATCATCCCTGCCATGCACAGGTGTCCCTCCGTGGGAGCCTGTCCACACACCAGTCCTGCCCGGGGGGGACCGGCGGGGTGAAGTTAACCCCACCAGATCTCTGTTCTCTCCCAAGCTGCGGAGGCTTGCCGAGAAGCTCCTGGTGTAGACGGCGCCCCATGCCTCTCGGCAGCCACCCCAGCACACACTCTCTCGATTTCAGCCCAGGTCACGGCAGGTTCAGTTATTTGAACTGCTTCAGGCACCCGTGTCCTGCGGGCCTCTGGATAGAGAGGCCGGAGGAGACACTGAGGACGAAATCATGCTGCTCTGGCCTGGGCGACTGTTTCTTACTTTTCATTTGCAAATAAAAACAATCAGGCCATCCAAGGCCAACAAACAGGGCTGCCTCCCCAGCTGCTCAGCTGGCTGGTCCCTCCCCAGCTGCAGGCTGAGGCCCTGGTGTAAGTAGGCCCCGTTAGGGCCTGGGACACAGGAGCACCTGCAAATCCCAGGATGGAGGCAGCCAGGCCCAGGGGAGGCCCGCACAGGGCCTTATGTAGCTCTTTAGGGCCCAGGACTTATTTTCCAGGTGAGGTCTACGAAAGAGCAGCAGTGATGGCGGTCCTCGCCATCGTCGGGGCAAGCGTCTCGAGTGCTTCCTGATCGCTTACTGCATGCCTCGCTAAGTGCTTTGCCCACAGCCTTGCGTGGCCTCCAAGCTGCCCCGTGACCTGGGTGCTGCTACAGACACAGAACCTGAGGCTCGGAGGGGTCTCGTGGCCTGCCTGGGGTCACCAGCTGTTGAAGGCCAACCTGGGGGTTCAGACTTAGGTTTCCGTGACGCCAGGGCTCACGGCACACGGCAGTCCGTGAACAACTGTTGACAGGTAAACGGAGAGCAAGTGCTGTCACTTAGTATGGAAAAAGCCCTTCCGCGTCCTCGCTCCGGACTGACACCAGCAGCGGTGCACTGGACGAGGAGGACGCACAGCGCATCCACAAGCTTCCAACTTCCTGATGGGCTCCATTTAGTGTCAACATGGCTTAACTCTTTAACCAGATCGTTGAAGCGCTGGCCCAGTGTCCCGGGCCTGGACACCCTCCCACCTTGCTGGAATGGTAATTCGCCAGCAGGCAGCCCCCGGGAGGCCCTGCCCTTCTTTTTAAAGAGGTTCCAAATGGCCCCCAAATCGTGTCTTTCTTCCTTGAGGCTCGGGCAATTTGGGTGTCACGGGGGCCTTTGTAGAGACGTCAATGGATTATTTCACGAGAAGAAACCCCCTCTTTACACCCTGACGTGGCTTCTGCTATGGAGATGAAAGATCCAGGGAGGCAGGTTGGAAAACAGATAATTCACGGGACTGTCAGAGCGCGATGATCTGAATTTCATTCACAGCAGGCAGAGCCAAGGGGAGGGGCCAGAGATCCCACCCGGGGGTCTTGCTCCACGGGGAAGCGGGCTGAGCTCTCAAGTGCCGAAGTGATAATCCAGCCCGCGGGGCCCGGACAAAGCTGGACATTTTGTCTTCACTGTCAGAACGCCACAGGCTCAGGAGCAGATGGAGTGGTGTCGGCAGTCGTAAAACGCCCCACCCCACCAGGGACAAGCAGGTTAACAGAAGGGATTGGCGCCATGCACGTCATAAAAGCCCTGCAGGCCTGTCATGTTCCGATAAATCTTGATTTGGTAACGGAACAGCGCTCTGGTTCCCAGCCTTGGGTTTCACAGGTGAGCCGTGGGCTGATGGATGGTGTGGAAGCCAGTGGGGGAAGGGGGCAGGGGGAACCTCACCCGCCCACCCCTACCCCCCCCTTGGATTCCCAGCGCCAGGCAGGAAACCCAGCCTGCAAGAGGCCAGGGGAGCCGTGGGTTCTCTCTCCCCATCCACGCTGGAATGCTGCAAGGCCACCGGCTCCATCCTCATCTCCCGGCCCTCGTGCTGGTAGCAAACTGTAGGAGCTCAATAAGCACTGTCTCTTCTCAGTTAGGCTTCCGGGCTTGCCTACCCATCAGAGAGGGGCTGTTGAGGAAGACGAGGCCCTGCTCTGCACACACAGCCTTGCTAGCCCTGCCCGGCACCCTGCACCCCGCATCAGCCCCCCGAGGAAGGCGCACTTTTTCAGAATCCATCTGCCCAGGGGGGGCACTTTGGAGCCATCTGTCCGTCCGGGGGGGGGGCTGACGTTTGTATTCTGCATGAAGGCGCCATCTTGCTGGCAAGAGCCTGGTGAAATGTCCACTCTGAACACTTTCAAATAAAGGACAGGGCCCGGTGGTGACACGGATGAGTGGGGCAGGCCAGGTGGGAGAAGAGGAACCCACGGCCTGGAGTCAGGTGCGAGAGGGAGCATCACGGGGTCATGCCCACCAAGGGCACATGATCCAGTGGTTGCCAGGAGGGACTCAGACCTTCTGACATTGAGAAGGAAGACACAATCTGGACTTCTCCTGATTGGTAAGTATTAAGGAGTCATTCTGATGTGAAATACGGTGCAGCATTTAGCAAGAGAGCCCAGGCAGGCAGCTTGGCCCTGACAGCCCCAGGCCTGGGTTCTGCGGTAGGATCTCAGAGCACAGAGCACAGAGAAGAAGGTCCTATAACTGAGGGGCTCACACGAAGCCCCTTCCCCTCTGAGACCCAGTGGCCTCACATTTCCGGTCCTGCCTCCAAGCCGCCTGCCCGCTTTCCTGTCTGCCCCCCCGCCACTGGTCCTCCTGGGCTTCACGGTGAGTTCTCTGCAGTTCCCAGAGGGACCCTGCTCTCTGGCCTCGGCCATTTCCCTTCCTGAGGCCCCTGCCCCCGCCTCCCTGCACTTGGACCCCACCTCCCACTGCACCTCACGTTTCAACTCAAACGTACGTTTTGTGCCTGTGGTCCCCTCTACTTCCTCACTGCCCACTGGCCCCAAGTCGCAAACCCTTGGGCCTTGCCTGCCCACCCCCATCCTCTCCACCCCCACCGGGCCTTAAGCTCCCTGAGGGCCGTGGCCCCCTCCCTGAGTTATCCCAGTGTCCCCCCCCTGCCATGCCACCAGTTCCAGCCAGCCAGCAAGGGTGGCCCCCAGGGCTCAGACACACCCCCCCCGGGCTGGCCAAGCACCCCAGGGGGCCTTGGAGGTAGTGGTGACTCGGAACCAGGACAGAGGAGACATGAGGGGCGACGGCCAGCATCTAGCCCATGGCTGTCTGTTAACCAGTTGTGCACCATGGAGACGGGAAGCAGACTTGGGGGTCGTAGGTCTCGGGAATGAGGGGGCTGGGGGGATAGCTGAAGGGGGCAGGGGTGCTCTGAGGGTGATGAAACGGCCCCGAAATTTACTGGGGGATGGCTGCACATATCTGTGAGTATTCGAAACACCACTCAATTGTACATGTCACGTGGGTGACTCGTATGGACGCAAATTGTATCTCCGTGAGGCTGTTAGGAAAAGGCTTGAAAACGGAATCCCATGGCCTGTCATGACGGAAGGCAGTGGAGGGCAGGACCCCCAGGCGCCCTAGCTGTGCTATTCGCTGACGGGGGCCTGTCCCTCCCGCCTCCCTGGACCAGCGTTTCCTCGTGCAGGAAGGGTGATGAGCTGTGTGCCCCTTAGAGGGCGTTCGGACGATTAAACACGAGGTAACGGAGCGCAGCGCTTGGCACGGCAACCTTGTAAATTCTCAAGAAATGGCGAGAAGGGAGTGATTATCGTTGTCCCAGCGTGAATGTGGACCAGGTGCCCGCGAGTCAGCACTTGCTACTGCAGCAGCCCTGCTGGGCCCTCCCGTCAGCACCCGGCTGCTGGGGAGGGCGGGCTTCCTTCCTGAAGGGGTGGTGATGCAGGAGCCGCTGCCCTTCCGTCAAGGCAGCGCTGAGCTCTCCCCCAGAGATAAGCGCCGCCTGCTCGGCCGCACCGTAATCGACAGCAAGCCCCCGGGCTCGTGAGCTCTCCTGGCTGCCAGGAGGAGCGAGGCCCGGAGGATGATTAATGAAAGAGAAGGAAATGTAATAATGCATGGCCGGCCCGCCAACAGCATAAATCTCTCTGGGGATTGTGGAAAGGATGGCTTCCTCCCTCTCTGGGCCTTGAGAAAGGGCATCCTCCGGGTTCACCGGAGTCTGAGAAATAACCACGGACATTAAATCAAAGCTTACCTGCACTCAAGTCACACAGGAACCCGCTGGCTGAGGAAAATCACCATCCCGTGGGCCTGAAACGAGGGGCTTGGGTTAGTGGCATGCTGGGAAAGAGGTCTGGCTGCAGTCGGGCGATGGGTGAAGACCACCCAGCAGGGGCTTGGGTTCAAATCCAGACCCCACCACTCACTAGCTCCGAGGCCTTGGGCAAGGTCCTCGGTTCTCTGCTTCAATTGCTTTCTCCGGAACCCCCGCATGGCATTCTTGTGGGGACTGCCTGGGCCACCTGAGTAAAGCTCTTGGGAGGGAGACTGGCTGCTACTGTGGCCGTGCATTTGCCCTGCAGCATCTCAGGTAATCACCGACACTCTCAAGAAAGAGGAATTATTATTAGTCCCATTCTACAGATGTGAAAACAGAGGCCCAGAGCACGGCCTAACTCCTCCAAGGCTCCCCAGTGGGGACCGCCTGACCCTCACCGCACTGCCTTCCAGCAGGCTGAACCGGGAATTCGAAATCCTGCGGTCTCGCCTCTGACTTCTCACGGGTGGGTCCCAGGGCCTCCCGCACAGCCCTCACGCTACCATTTGTTAGGACTGACTGCAGCAAGAACAAATGTCCCCTCACCCCCGCAGGGCCTCCACAGCGGCCACGCTCCAGTGGCCTCACACTTATCTCCGTGGGGGCTGTTCTCCGCTGTCCCTCTCCCCACCTGTCCCTCTTGCGCACTGTCCCTCTTCATTTTAATCGAGAAACGTCCATTTCGCCCCACCCGGGGTCTGCACAGTGTATTGGCAGCTTGGAGGTAGGAAACCCGAGCCGGGCACTTCTAGGGAGGGACCCCTTAATGGTTCTAGCAGATGCCGCAGGAGGGAGGGGGCCCAGGCAGCCCCCAGCTGCCCACCCGGAGATAACCCCTGACCCCCTGCCTCTCTCATGGGGCCGTCAAAAAGCCCGAGCCCTGGGAAGGCCAATAAATCCTTGGGTGTTGCCCTCTCAGGATTCCGGCCCCTGCCTGGGAGAAGGCATTTAAACTTCTTAAAAGAACTCTTTTCTAAGCCTGCAGGAAGCCGCCTGGGCCCTCGGGGGGCTGAGGGCACTGGTTTCTGCGTGGGTTCTAGGACCTCAGTGCTGCAGAATTCCCTCTGTGCTTGGGCATCCTTGGCCCACAGCCAAGCAGCACCACCCAGGGGCAGGGCGGGGGTGCCTGGGAGCCAAGACGGGGACAGGCGGGCACTGTGCACCCCTTACGCAGGCTTACTCTCACTGCCCACAGAAGGGCCCCTCGCTTACCTCTGGGACACCCAGGGGAGAGGGCAAGAGTCCTTGGGCATAAAGGGGGTTGCTTATTATTCAAGAGGCCACCCAAGTTTAGAGGATAGTATGGAGCTTTTTAATTCCTTTTTAAGGTCATATATTCACATGGTCAAAAATTCAAGATATAAAAAGGTATCTCCCTCTCACCATTTCCCACAGACACCTTCCCAGGGCTACCAATATCTAGAGATCTTTTAGGAATATAAACATATAATTATGTGCATGTAAGTATGTGAGTATGTATACTTACGTGTGTAAGTATACACACACACACACACACACACACACACACAATCTTGTTGCTTTTCGTTCAACTACTTTGGTGATCATTCCATATTGTTATATAAAGAAACCTCATTCCTTTTCATGGTTGCATACTATTCCTTTGAATGGCCCATTCATCATCTATTTATTTAACAGGCCCCCTACTTCATGATAAGGGCCTTCATGATAAACATCCCACTTCCCATAGGCAGCATCCCCGCCACGGCCATCTGGGACTGCCGGGCACTCTCAGGCTCGTCCTCCTTTCTCCTCCTCACAGTCTCTGCAACCCCCTCTGTGGGGTCCAACTCCAGCCTGAGGCTCTGTTCACGGCCGGGTGAGACTCAAGGTCCTTCTGCATCTTCAGAAGCACTCTCCTTGCTGATTTTGACCTCCTTTCACACACCAGAGCTTTCTCTCACGTCTATACCGGAAGCATAGTAGGTGCTGGATCATCCTCATTTAAAGGAGGGTAGGAAAGATAAATCCTCATGGAGGGAGTCCCCCTCCACGTGCCTCATGGGTCATAAAAGAGCAACAGGTTTTGCCAGAGGGCACTGCACCTCTGCACCTGTCCTGTGGTGGGACAGGAGGGGCCCAGTGGAGCAATGGAGGATTTGGGATCTAAAGATGTGGGTTGGCCTCCTGGCTGTCCTGTCTATTAACCTGGGCCACCCTCGGCCGCCCCCACCTGTCCAACAGAACAGAACACGCGTGGTATGTTCACATGGCAGAAGCATTTAGCTGTTCAATCCTGGGCTCGGAAGTCAGCTCCAACTGGGTCCAAACTCCACCTCTCCTTCTTGGGCAGATACCTCTCCTCTCTGAGCCTCAGTTTGGATAAGTGCAGTAGGACGCCCTCATGGGCTTGCAGGCTTATCTGATGATTAAAGAGACTAAGCGCATACATCTAGCCACTCGGCATAAGCTAGCGAACGGCAAGTGCTCAGGCCATTTTCGCTTTTATTGTCGTCATTGACGTTGCGTGCTTGGTGCCACAGCAGTGGTGGCTGATCTCTGGACACACTGCGCTCTTCTCCACAGATGTCCCCCACAGATCTCCACGCCACTGGTTCAAACCCCAAAGCGCTAGCTGGGCTCGCACACTTGGACAGCTGGCGGGGTCACCACGTCATCATTCTCCGCAGGCCTGTTCTCTTCCCAAGCTACCACTTGCGTCCTTGCTTGTTGGAGCACACACGATGACTCTTTGCTGGGAGAATCCTGCCTGGAGGCAGGGGAGTGAACCAAATGACCTTCTGACCTCACTCCCAGCCCCAACTCCAGGGTTCAGGATAGCCCGGCATGCACAGGGGCCCACAAAATGAGCCACACTTTCCGGAAGTAGGAGGTTATGCAGCTTCTGCAGCGTTCCACAACTCCCAGGGGCTTTTAGATAAGACTTGCTCCAGGCTCTTTTCTCCCCGGGACTTGTGGAAATCTCTGGGTCTGTCGGACATCAACTTGTCTCCTCCAGATCCCACCGATGACCTTCCATTGACCTTTGGATACCGGCGAGAGAAAACGTCATTTTTCCCCTAAGCCACTGAACTCTCAGAAATGACAGAGTGACAGAGGCCAGCCTGGCCTTTCCCGCCGTCGCTGTGGCTTAGGGAAGGCACCCACCCCCAGCGAGGCCACGTCACCCAGAGCCCCCTACACCGAAAATGAAGTGAGGTCTTCCTGAGAGGGTGTCTCCTGCGAGGCACGGGAAGAGCGAGCAGGAAGGCCACGGGGCAGCCGATAGGACACCTAAAGGAAGAGGAGGAAACGGCCAGCGGAGTCTAGACGCGTTATCTTGCCCCCTGTGCGGGCACCGGCCCACGCTCATCCATCGTCCCTGGAACTGACTTCCTGCCTCAGGATTTACACCAATGACTTCACCCTCTTGCTATCTCGACAGTCCCGCTGCTGCCCGCTCTGGGCTCTCAGGAATTAGAGGCCAGATAACAAGTCTAGACAGCTCAGAAGTTTTAAATGCATTATCCTCCAGGGGGAGGAGGATGGCTAGCGACTAGCTCTGGGGACTTCAAGGCTGAAACCCTGGACCGCGTTCCGGTTCTGAGTCTGTGTGGGGAGCGTAAGACAACCTCGCTCCGCCTGCCCCTCCGCCCCTCCCTCACCCCCAGCCGCCCGGAGGCTGAAACAGGCACAGAAGAGCCACTCACCACAGACTCTGCTCCACCCGCCATTCATGGGAGCTCCACACCCCACCTCCCTGCCCCCGGTTCAGGGAGGACCCTCGGGGCTGCCTCAACAGAGCTGGATGAGGTCCAAAGGGCCCTCGTGTTCACAACCAAGAGCAGTGGTGAAGCCGCACAAGTGGAAGGGAGCCCGTTCATTCAAACCTCAAGGGCCTCAGATGAAACGACTGCTGCCTTGCTCGGCAGGTGACCTCGGCACGTACCCCCACCTGCCTGGGGGCCTATGCTGACCTGAATCAAATCCTCTCGCAAGCGACGTGGCGGCCCCTTTGCCGCCTTCTCCCACCCTTTACGTGTTGAACCGTGTCCTCCCCAAATTCCCATGTTGGAATCCCAACGCCCAGTACCTCAGAATGTGCCCTTATTTGGAAATATGATCCTTGCAGATATAATTAGTCAAGATGAGGTCATATTGACGAGGGTGGGCCTCCAATCTAATACAACTGCGTCCTGATAAAAGGGGGGCTGCGGACACAGAGGGCACATAGGGAGAGGCCATATAAAGACAACGGCGGAGATCACGGCGACACGTCTACAAGGCAAAGAGCGCAGGATGGCCAGGGAACCCCCGGAGGTGGGGAGGCCTGGAGCAGGTCCCCCTCGCAGACTTAGACGGAGTCAGCCCTGCCCACACCTTGGTCTCAGACTTGGGGCCTCCAGCCCGTGGGAGAGGACATTCCTGCTGTTGAAGCCCCCGTGTGTGGTGCTTTGTTACTGCAACCCCAGCAAACTAATACACACCCCACCTTCCTGAAGGACAGGGCCAGGCGAAGGAGTGCCTGGGGGCCGCAGAGAAACTACAAGCACCCCCTCAGACTGCTGACAACAGAAGGCTTCCCTGCAGTTGTCCAAGCCACAAAGCTGTCCAGTCGGCAGCTCACAGCTGGAAGGCAGAGAGTGGCTCCGTGGGGACCCGGGAAGGTTTTGTCAGCTCAGGACACGGCTGGAGCATCACTGTTGGTGTCCAGCCTGTACCCCTCGGCAGGCGTCGTCCCAGACAGCAATGGCTTCCTCCGGTGCCTGCGGCCTTTTATGGGAGCTTTCTCTGCTACAGACGAGTGTTTGGCCCTCTCGCAGACGGGCAGGCCAGAATTGCCAGGGGCCACTGTCCTTGGGAGCAGTCCTCAGTCAGTGACAGTGACCGCTGGTGGGCAACGTCCCAGCTCCCTGGCTGAGCAGCTGAGAAACTCCGAGGGCTGATCCACACAGTACCCCCCAAGCTCTCACCGTGGTCACAGGGCCAAGAATGCACCCGGGACTGGCCCCTCTCTTCCACCTCTCCTTCCCCGATGCCTCCTGAGGTCACCTTCCAAACAGGCGCACCCAAACTTGACCCTGGTCTGTGTTGGGGGAATCCAAACCGAGACAATGGGAGATTACACCTCGAGGCACAGAACAACCGGGAGGGGAAGGCACATCTCGGCTGCACACGAAAGGGGTGTGTGCCCCTGCGCACTGACTTCTCTGGGCGTCTCAGATAGAATATCTGTCCCCAGATGAACACCAGCCTGATGCGCGTCAAGGCAGAAGTTGCTGGTTCTCGCCAGTATCCATTCTCCTTCTTGGGGGATAATGTTAACTGTAACTAGTAGGCAGGACCGTCCTTCCCAGAGACTCACCATCCCAGATGCCGTTCTTACGAAAGGTGCAAGGTGCCAGGCGGTGTGACCCCGTGTCTAGACTCTGGCCAGTGGGATGGGAGCGAAGTGACGTGCCCGCAGGTCCCCTTCCCCCCTCTGACTGGACGCAGCTGCGGCGACGGGAGCACCTCGTGCCCCTCAGGCTCATCCTCGTCTCCGGCTTCCCATCCTTCTCTCCTCCCCCCTCATCTCACACCAAGAAGGTGTGAGGGTTAAAAAACGCTGCAGAGAGTCTCGTATCGGTTTTTTTCCAGCAAAACCGACTTTGAAGCTTCTGACCCAAGCAAGCCTTTCATCCATTTTAGGAAGCCAGAGACAGATTTCATTTACATGAATCCAAAAATAATAAAGGGAGAGAAATAAATAAAGATTGAGAAAGATCACCGGTGAATCCCTGAACTTGCGGATCCAGGAAGTGTTGGGAGAGCCGGGCTCCTTCCAGGAAAGACCAGCCTGTTCTGATGAATTCTGGAAAGTGAGCCTCCCCTGTATGTGAGAGGTGACCGGACACCTGGTGTGGGAGTCACCGGGAGGCCCCTCTGCCCGGACCTGCAGGAGCCCCATTGGGAAGAATTTCCTAAGGTGACGATGAGCAGAAACAACGGCTGAGTCACGTCTCTAACTGCCAGAGACGATCCTGACTTTCACAGCATGCTGCAGTGTTCAGAAGGTCCGTGTCACGCGGAGTTAAGCTGTGTGAGGCTCGGAGGCTGACGAGCAGCCCAGACCACTTCAGACTGATGTCCTGCACCGTCCCCCGCAACGGGGCGAGCAGGCGGATTCGTATCTAAGATCGCTGTGGGTCCGGCTGCAGGGCCCCTGCCCTGCTTGTTGGCTGCACAACGGCCAGTTCAGGGGCCACACTTCATCCCGGCTGGTCCGAGTGCATCCTTAGGGCTACAGGGAGGAGCTCAAGGTCTGCTGGGCCCACTGTGCTGACCACACCCCTCTTCCTAGGAGCGAGAGCACAGTTCTGGTTCTTCCCAGCTGTGTGCCCTTAGACAAGGCACTTAGCTTCTCTGAGCTGCATTCGGCACGTCTCTTAAGTGAAGTCAGTTCCCCTCTCTTACTGGGTACCTGTGAAGACTGGATGAAGTCATATGACTGTGGGCTAATGTCTGAGTCCCTTCGGGCTGCTATCACAAAACAGTACAGACTGAGTAGCGTAGAAACAACAGAAGTCCATTTATCACAGTTCTGGAGGCTGGAAGTTCGAGACGAGGACACTAGCACCGTCGAGTGACAGCCCTCTTCCGGGTCACAGACTCTCGCTGTGTCCTCACGGGACAGAAGCAGGGAGGGAGCCTGCGGGGTCTCTTTTACGAGGGCGCGAATCCCCTTCGCGAGCCTCCACCCCTGTGACCTCATCACCCCCCAGAGGCCCCACCTCCCAACACCATCGTTAGGATTTCAACGTGTGAATCTCAGGGGGACACAGGCATTCAGACCACAGCAGGTGATATCTGGTGCACGAATTTCCTATCCAGTCTCCTCCTCTACCATTTCCCTTCAAGAGCCGTGGACAGAGAAACTGGGCTGCTACGGGCCTGGGGCAGATGGAAGGCGGTGCGGTGTGAATGCGAAGCAGGGTGTGTGTGTGAAGGGTGTGTGTGGGTGCCATGTGGTGTGCGAATGAGGTGTGAACGTGAGGGGATAGAAGCGTCCCTGGACAGGAAGCCAGGAGCACTGGATGGGTGGGAACATTGAAAGAAAAGTTCCAGTTTTACAGTTGACGCTATCACTGTGGAGCAGGAACGCATACTTCCTGTGGGAGCGGTAGGGGTATGAAGCACACACAGGAGGAGGGACCCGACTTCCCACAGAAGTTACCCTGGGGAGGGACGGAGGGAGGGACGGAGGCCTTTGGCTGTTTTAAATGGACAGTGTGGAGACAAGGACTGACCCCGAGAGGAGGTCTGTCCAAAAGCCAGTAAGCGTCTGGACAGGGGTCCATCGTTACTAATCACCCCTGCACTGCTTCGCACCCACCAGGCGTGCAGCGTGTGCCGACGTGGACGCACAGCTGTTGGCCTCGTATCCAGTGGCACGACCACGCACACAGCCATTTGGCAGCCTCTGGTACCGCAATCCCACTCCGGGCACCCACCACCAAAACCGGGTGCTGTGTAGACAGGACACACGCGCTGGGAAAGGCAGAGAAAGTTCAGCCCGGTCAGCCTTCAAAGGTGACAGGGAGCTTAAGTTACAACATGAGGACTTTGGGGAGGTCCACTGGTCCGAACAAACCACAGACTGATTTGTTCTAGGTCACAGGTTATCAGAGGCTGTGCTTAAAGTAAGGGGAATGAGGAAGCGGGGTGTTTCATGTGGGTGTCTGTGAGCAAAGGCAGGAAATGGCGGAGATTTTCTCAGACCAGGGAGGAGGGTGCAGGACCCCCTCCACAGCAGAGCGCCTGCCCCGTGGACACCCCGGCAAACTGATACAAACTCGGCAAACGTGTGAATTCAGGTCCACACACACCTGAGGGCCATTTCAACATGAAAACACAGAGAAAAGAAGCCGTCAGCCAGTTCCCTACCCCACGTTCACCAAAGTGTGCGCCTCAGAACAGCAGGCCCAGGCGACATTCCTATACCACACACACGCACACACACGCACACGCACACATGCACACGCATACACACACACATACATACTTGCAAACACACACACAGTCAACGGGCTCAGAGTTCGGGGAGGGGTGCCAACAACCATCCTCTCAGGAAGTCACATTGGACAAAAGTACTCGGTCTCAGGAACTCCCACCCCTCAGTCTCTTTAACACTTTTATCGAGATGTCATTCACACACCAGACAAGCCACCCATTTAAAGTGTAGAATTCAATGGGCTTTAGTCTATTCACAGAGTTGCGCAACCATCACCACAGTCGATTTTAGAATACTTTCGTCACCCCCAAAGAAACTCAGTGCCCTTTAGCCATTGCCCTCAAACCCCCATCTCCCCGAGTCCTTGGCCACCACTAACCTGCCTTCTGTCTCTGTAGATCTGCCTGTTATGGGCGTGTCCTGATAAATGGATTCATCTGATACGTGGTCTTTGGCTTCTGACTTTCTTCACTCAGCACGTTCCCAAGGTTCATCCACGTGGTAGCTACCTCAGCACTTCACTCCTTCTGTGGCTGAGAAATATTCCACTGTGAGGATGGACCCCATTTTATTTATCTTATCTTTTGTGGATTTTACTTTGAGACCAGTGCTGTTTTCTCACTGGTACACCAACACTAGTTCTGAGGTGAGGGTACTGTCCCGTGCTTCAGGTATTCTCAGTGTTCTCAGACGGGGGCCGGGAGGTGGATGTGCTCCCCAGTAGTGCTCCAGAAGCTGCCTTGCCTGAGAATTAGTGAAAGAGTACACATCTGCTGACACAGGTGACTGCAGCTGCCAATAGCATCATAAAGTAGGCAAGGCAGCTGTGTCCACCCCCCAGTGTCCCGATGATGAGGGGCACGGTGACGGTGCTGCAGTGCTGGCCACCCTCCGTCCACAGACCCTGACAGCTTCCCTTGTCAGTTCAGAGGCCGTCCCTCTGCACGGTCCCGGGTGCCTGGCCATCTCCTCACTAAGAAGGTCCCAGGCACAGAGTCCAGCCTCGTGGTTCTGATGGACACGGCCTGAGCTCGTGTCCATTTCATGGCCTTCCTCTCCTGACACAGACCTTCCCACTCCCCCTTTTAGCACCCAAGGGCATCCAGCTCCCCCTGGATTGATGTGGTGTGGATGTGGCAGGCTCTGATTTCACTAAATGCCCAGACACGAGTCCATGCTCCAGCAGCCGCGCTGTGCCCGTTGTGGGCACAGAAGAGCCTCATCGCTTTGGGGACACAGTCATGCTCTTATCTCTTATGCCTTCAAAGCAACTATATTTGGGAGTCAGATATTTTTCATAAACAAATACGGTCAAAAGCTGATAAAAATCAATACATCTGAATCAACGCGCGGTTCCTGGTATGGCGTTCCAGCGGATATCTTGCGGCCCGCCGGGTCCCTTTGAAATGTTCACAACAACAGAAAGGCTTGTTTTTCCATCCAAAGCAAATGGAAATACTCGCAGGAGGGCAAAAACAAATATTGTTCAGGGGCTGGAGCGTTTCAGACAGCCCAAGGAAACTTTGGGATCCAGGAGATTCACAGCCCTCTGCTGTGTCCATCTGCCCAAGAGGGGCACCCATGGAGCATGGAAAGACGGAAGGCTGTCTTGGGGCTGGAAGAGTGCGTGAGAAAGAACTCAGAGTGTGCAGAGAGTGGTTTCTGGAGCCAGGTGAACCTGGGTCCCATTTCTGCTGCCCCCACTTATCCAGATTCCTTCCCTCTTGGAGCGTCAGTTTACCTGTCAGCCGAACGGGACAATAACGGCTACCTTGGAGGGGTGTTGAGAAGGTAAAATGAGTGACAGAACATGGTTAGGTCAGTTCTCCAGTTGTCCACATGAGTAATATTTTCGTATCGGAAACTAACGGACTATAAGTCCTTTTCAAATAGCTCATTTTCCATCTGTACCATAAAATCCAGCATGGTTCCACCTTAATTGCTGTTTCATGTCATTTTCAGAACCAGTAAGTGATAACCATGTACCTTCCAAGAGTTAGGCCCTGTGGGTGAGCCTTTTAGAGGCCACGCCTGATACTCCCTCTGTGCCCAGAGTGGATTTGTATTAAGTAGTTACAGCTAATGGTCACTGAGCCTTGATGAGCAGTACTTCCTACAGCATGGCTCACTTAATCCTCATGACAACTCCATCATCCCCAATTTACAAATTAAGACTGAGGCTCAGAAAGACGGTGACTGCCCCAGCGGCATCCAACTTGTGTGTGGCAGGGCCAGGATTCCAACCAAGACAAGCAGCCCCTCTGTGTCCACATGGGGAAGTGAAGCAGGGGATGGGAATCTGCGGTGGTGTGGACACTGCGGGGAGGATGGCCAGAGGACGGCTGGGGCCAGGGGTCAGGGGTGACATCTAGAGCAGTCACATTTGGGAGAAACCAGGAGAGAAATAGAAACCAAAGAAGTGGAAATGTAACGTGGGGCAGCCACAGTGGGCAACAGTCTGCCAGCTCCTCAAACAGTTAAAATAGAATTAGTATATGACCCGGCATTCGCACTCCTAGGTATGGACCCTAGAGTGGAGAGCAGGTGTTCAAAGACACGTACACACATGTTCACAGCTGCACTGATCACAGTAGCCATGAAGGCGGAAACAACCCAAACGTCCATCGGTGGATGATGGATAAACACAGATGCGGCCTCTCCATACAATGGAACATCACTCAGCCATTAAAAGGGCTGAAGTCCTGACACACATTACGACATGGGAGAACCCTGAGAGCATCACGCTGAGTGAACAGCGCCTGTCACAGAAGACCATATACTGAATGACGCCATTTATAGGAAATGTCCAGAACAGGTAAATCCATAGAGGCAGAAAGAAGACGGTGGTTTCCAGCGGCCGGGGGAGGGCAAGTGGGGGTGACTATAACATGGGTATGGGGGTTCCTTTTAGGGTGACTAAAATGTTCTGGACCAAGATAGAGGTGGTGATTGCACAGCACACTGAAGGCACTAAATGCTACTGAACTGTTGGCTTTAAAATAGTTAATTTTATATTATGTGAATTTCACATCAACCGAAAAAGAAACAAACAAACAAAAGGGAAGAGGCTGCTATACAGAAATAAACAGAGAGATAAAGAGATCTACGTACCAAAGGACAGAGGAGAGCCCCAAGGCAGGAAGAGGCAATGTCCACCCTGAGCAGGGACGTGGACCTGGGTCAGCTCAGAGGCAGAGGTAGAATCCAGATGTTTCTGGGGAGCCAAGAGAAGGGTCCAGGCTTGTTCTCGCCGGGTGCAGATTGCTTGGCAAGTGGGTATGGACCACACAACCTCGCCCAAAAGGGCAGGCGGCTGAAAGGCAGTGGCATGAGGGTGCTGCCCACTTTGCCAACAGTGAGATTCATTCATTCACTCATTCATGAAACAGCATTAACTGAGCACCTATTATACCCAAGTGGGAACATTTAGTGGAAAAGGAAACCCAATTCTTGCCCTTGTAGAAGTTGTATTCTAGAAAGATACACAGATGGTCAGCAACTGTGGTAAGCGACCTGAAAACTCAGTAGGTGCCCCAATGAATTTCAAGGACCCCTTAACTGGCCAGTGAGTCAGGGAAGCCTTCCTGGAGGAAGCGATATTAACCAGGGAAAGAGAGGAAAGGAAGAGCATCCCATGAAGCCAGGATGGTGTGTGCCAGAGCCCCAAGGTCAGAGGGGGAGAGCAGTGAGCCTGAGGGATGGAAGGAGAGCAGATGTGATGGGAGCTCAGAGAGGGAGGGGACCCAGCAGGTGGTGACAGCAGTGCCTAACATTTATCAGATGTTAACCATGTGCCAGCCGTGGAGCTCAGAGCCTGACACACGTGCAATTGTGTCATCCTCACAGCAGTCTAGGAGGTAGGCTCTACGCTTGTTTGTATTTTCCAGCTTGGGGGATGCTCAAGCACAGAGGGATAAATTAACTGCCCACGGCCCTCAGCCATGGCGCACGGAGCAGGCTTGCACCCAGCCAACAGGCGACAGAGTCTGGGCTCTGAGCGGCACACCCGTACATGAGGGAGGGCAGCAGGGGCCAGGCCACTGTCGGATGTCACGGTAGGGACTTCCCACTTTGTCTTAAGAGTACGAAGAAGTTCTTGAGGGTCAGGCTCAGGGTCAGGTTTGCATCGTGAAGGCAACATTCCTGGGAGAATGAACTGTTGGGCACGAAAGGCCAAGCAGGAAAACTAATTAGAAGATGGGGTTCACATAAATTTTCACTGAAATTCATGAAAATTTTTGTTTTCACGAAAATTTATGTATGTTCATAGTAGCTTTATTCAAAATAGAGAAAAGCTGGACACAAGCCCAGTGTCTTTCCTAAGGTGAGTATTACACAGACAGCAATGCATCACCGTGGGGAATACTACACAGCAATGAAAAGGAGCGGATACCTCAAACAACGTAGCTGGAGCTCAAGAAAATGACACCGCGCAAAAAAAGCCTGTCTCAAAAGCTTACACACAGTGTGATTCTATTTATATAAGGCTTCTGACCTGACAAAATGACAGAGATGGAGAAGAGGCTGGTGTCTGCTGAGGAACGGAGGCAGGTGGCAGAGGCTATGAAACGGGGCACGAGGGATCCTTGGGATGTGACGGAGCTGTCCTGTGTACTGACAGGTTGTGGTCACACAAGTGAACCCAAGTCACAAAACTGCTCAGGATAAAATACACACACACACACACACACACACACACACACGTATTTCACACACAAATGAGTGAAATCTGCATAAGGCGGATGGATTGCGTCAATGTCGGTCTCCTGTCGGTGCTGTACTGTAGTGATTGATGCAGGGGTTATTACGGGGGAACTGGGTAGAGGTACAGGGGTCTCTCTGTACTATTTCTTACAACTGCATGTGCATCTACAATTATCTCAAAGTAAAGAGTTTTTTAATACAACTGAATTGAGTGTCACAAAAAACAAATAAAAATAAATAAAATAAGAAGGTGGGCTCACCAGGTGGGAGATGGGGGGGCCTTGGGCGAGGGTGGGAGCAGGAGAGCTGGGAACCAGTAAGGGGGCCACGCAGATACATCACCGATCACGCTGCTGCTTCTGAGCTGCTGTGATAACCTCGTCCTCCTTCCAAAGAGCAGGGCTGTTTGAAGCAGAGCTTCTCAACCTGGCTGCCTGTCAGGACCATGGGGAATGAAGGCTTCCTGGGCCTCAGGTGGGGCTCGGGCACTGGCATTTTTTTAAGCCTCCCCACATGGTAGGAGTGCGGGCAGCCAGGGGTGAGAGGAGCCCACATCTCCAGCAGGCCCCGTTCTTTAGGGCTGGAAAAGGGGCTCTTCCCTCAAACCAAAGGAATTCAAGGGCCCGGGAGAGAGTCCATGCCCGCAGAGACGTGGCAAGGGTTTGGTGTGGGCCGTTCTGGAAACTCTTTTTATTCTGCCTGTTCCCCCATCATTTTCTCGAGGGAAAAATAAATACCAACATCCCCTCTTGTGTCAAAGTGACGGGTGTGTACACCATCAGCGTGAAAAGTTATGCCCCAAAGCCCGGCTAGACAACCAAACGAAACCTCCCTGTCAGTGAGTAGATGTGTCCAATATTTCAAGTAAGATGGTTTAAAGCTATTTTTGTAACGTGACTCTAAGTGGATAATGTAAGACTATGGCGAAGCCCAGGGAATGAATACATTCTTGTTTGCAATTTGAAAATCAATAGCAGACTTGGACAGCCTGCGAGCGTTCCTGCACAAGACGCCCGGTGTCCCCTGAGCCGGCCCGGCGGCAGCGGCGGCAGCTTAGATGGAATGAGGCGGCCCGGAGCAGGGACAGACCTCCAGCACCACCCCTACCCCCACCCCCCGCCCAGCGCCAGCCTGGGGAACAGACGGCTCCACCAATGTTGCTGACAACCAGCCACGTGCGTGCAAATGTCGTCCCTGGGTTCCAAAGCTCTTTCCAAATCTAACCTGCAACGCTGGGTTCAATGCCCGGGAAAGTTTACTTCACCTGCAGTGAAGGTCTTGCCCGTGTCCAGCCTCACTTGGCCTCCTTGGGCCCCAACATGCCAAGCAATGCCTCCGCTATCATGGGCTCCCCTTGAGGGAAGGTGGCAGCCCTCCCCAGCATCAAGGCAGTCAAGTACTGAGCTCCAGAGTCCTCAGAACCTCCTGCCTGAACTGTTAGAAAATGCAACCAAGCTGAGCGATAGCTGGGTCCACATCTGGCTTTGGGGCTCTGTGAGCCCACTGGAGCTGGGTACAGAATTCCACGCAGGAGTCCACTTTCCTGTGGCCAAAGTCCATGAGCTTTATAGGATTCTCACAGGAATCCTGAAGCTTGACCCTCTGTCTCCTAAGCTGGCCCAGCTCCACTGCCCCCACCCAAACGCCTGCACAAGGCTCCCTGTCACACCACTCTTGGAGCTTTCAAGCGATGTGTTCTCCTTCCAGAAAGATGAGAAAGTCCAGAAAACATGGTGATTCCAGACCCCCGATGCTAAAACTCAGGTGTGAGGGTCTCTATTGGTTCCCACCCCAAACCCCCCAAAGCGCCCAACATTCCGAGGTGAAGCCCAGATCCTGTGCTGTCCGTGGGCCTCCGGGCCCCTCGCTCCCCACCCAGCACCGGACACCTATTAGCTGCTCTACAGAAGTCTGCATAATAAGGACATGGGTGTTTCCAAATCGGCACCTGGCATCGTAGAGATAAGACGAGAGATGTAACCCAGAGGACAAAGCTTGACCAGTACTTTAATCTCATTCTGCATCCAGCCCCTTTGAATAATAATAACCGCAACTATTTAGTGAGTGCTGTCTTGGTTGGGTCCCCCCAAGCACACGTGGGGACAGTGAGCTATTTTGGAGGTGAATTCAGGAAGCACCTGGAGGTGGCTGAGGGGGTGAGAACGGGAGGGAGGAGGCAACCCAGGGACAAGATGAACAGCTTGCTGCTGGCGTTAACGGGGGTGCTGGCCTGGTGGGGACACTCGTGGAGCCGTGTGAAGGCACCTTGGAATCATCTCCCTGAAGGACAGAAGGGCTGGCTGTTTGCCCACCTTCTCGCGCCTCTCACTGTGGCGGTGGAGGGGGCGTGCTGCTCTGGGGGCACTGACCCCCTGCGTGGCCCCCATCCACCTCTGAGCCAAGCAAGCTCTCGGTGAAGAGAAGCAGGTGCTTAAAGAGGGAAGCTCGGGATGATCCAGCCGAGGCTTAGGCGACCTCTGGAGAGGCGACAGAAGGTTCCGGTCACTACGCGAGCATTCAGTCCGTGCCAAATGCCCTGCGAGGAACTTGCGCGCAGTTCCTATCTTGTTAATCCTGACCACACCATGTGGTGAGGAGTGTGGCCCTCACTCTCATCCCAACTGTAAATAAGAGATGCCGAGATTCAGGGAAGCAGAGGAGTTCTCCCGTGGTCATCCTGAGCAGCTGGTAAAAGGCACATTTAAACCGAATCTTGTCGATGCCAAGTCCCACGACCTTAAGCGCCGCACAGGGCGCCTCCCTGAGGAAGAGGGCTGTATTCCTCCTCTCCCGGCCAGCAGGGAAGGTGGTAGCAGCAGAGGAAACGCTGAGTCACAGCACCTGAAATTCTGCTGATCTGATCTGTCCCGACACTTTTAGGAAAAACAATACACCCTCTTTGATCCATGTCCAGGTCCACGATGGGCTCAGGTTCAAAGTCAACACGTTCCCAAAGCGTGGAAGCCCTTGGGTTCTGGGAAAGTGGGGAGAACGGGTTTTTTTCTTCCTGGAGTTGATGCAAGGTTTCCCCTCCTGGTGCTGCACGAGTACCCCCGAGGGGTAGCGCTGCAGCCAACACCTGGAGCGCGTGATGCCGCGGGCCCTGCCCAGCCCATGGTGGGCACAGCCTTCCAGGAGAAGCCTTGACGAGATGCAGGGCGCCGGGCTCCCTGGAAGTCATTACCAAGACCGGCTGCGGTCACAGACCAGCGAGAGGGAGAAAGCACACACGAGGCCCCAGCTCCATCTCACCTCTGCCATCACCACGTGGGAAGGAGCGTCACAGACAGCGAAGCTCAGAGTCTCACAGGGACCCAGACGTGAAACACGCATCTGTGTGCGACAAGGAGGGCTTCGAAGGGAAGAGCGAGATGCAGAGGAGACGCAGAAAGCGGCGCCGATCCTTGCTGGGGCACGTCCCGCGACCAGCAGTCAGAGCCTTAGGGCCAACAGTCTCGCTCTAGAGGCCCTGCTTTCCGCCACAAGGCAACACTGCTTCCTCTGGGGTTTCTTTGCCCGGATAAGGAATCTGGGCACCCAGAGAGGACCTTGGAGGTCCTCCACGCAATACCCTCCTGTGTTCTCAGGCCGTCTGCAAACGGGGAAACTGAGGCACAGAGCAGGTAGGTGAAGTTTCTGAATCCGCTGGGTGATCAGAACCCCCCTAAACCAGGGGTGCTTAGGTCTCCTCCTTTGGGGCCTCTCGGATTCTCTTCAAAATGCCGCAGAAAGAAAAGTTCATGCAGGGGAGCAACTTCTGATTTTTGGCTTCATTTTTGATGAAAAGGACTTCATACAGGAGGTTGGGAGGTGAACGCAGGCTCGATAAGCACGCATGCACTCTCTCCCGGGAGGCAAGAGGCCAGCTCTGATGATAATACATTTCCGGAGAACGTTCCACTCTCCCCGACACACTTCTAACTGTGTCTGGAGTCCTTCCTTCCTAACCCACAGGATGAGCTGGGTGTGCACTCAGGAGTCTTATCTCTTGTGCGGCAGCCTGGAGTGGGGCCAAGAGCTGTGAAGGCAGAGCAGGAGGGGAATCCCGGCCCGCAGCGGTGACCCTCAGCACCACCCACCTGAGCTGCATTTTCTCACCTGCTGTCTGCACACGCAGGTGTCACAGGAAGGACTTGACGGTAGGGCGAGTGGGAGTCCTCCAGCCCTGCCGGCAATGCGGGCTCTTCCTGCCGTGGTTCCAAAGGTGGAAGGCAAAGGGCAGCTTCCCTCCCATTTTCTTTATTACCTTCTCGTTCTTAAAGCCAAATGCTTCTTCAAGAATAGATGGGGCAGCTGGGCCAGCATGTCCCCACCTGGTGTCTCCACTCACCAGGGGGTCCCCAACCATCTCACAGGGGCATCATGTAGTTCCCGGACCAAAAGACAACTCAGTTCTCTTTACGTAAATGGTGTTATCATAAGTCACAGATCTATGATGCCTGTGTTTTCCATATAAAATAAGGAGGTGATGCTGCGGCTGGGGACAACAGGTGAGTGTGCAACAAGGACTCAGGGGCAGTAAAGCCACTCAGGCTTGTGCCCAAGCCGTGGGACAGGTCTCAGGGGTCTTGGGTTATCACCCCGGCCCTGCCTCTTAGACCTGGCCTCTCCAAGCCTGTTTCTGGATCTGTCACAGTAGGGCAAGGCCCCCATCCCGACGTAGCTGACACATTCTGCAGCATCCTGGGTGCTGGTTCGTTCACGCCTGCGATAGCTCTAGGAGGAGTTACTCCATTAGTCCCTGGGAACAGACAAGGAAACCGAGGCTGGGAGAGGTGCAGTCTCTTGTCCGAAGTCCTGGGAGAGAAGGTTCTGGAATCCTGAGTCCCAAAGCCCATGTCACGCAGGCCTGTGCACACACCTCCCGGGCTGGCAGTCAGGACTCCGTGTTTCTTTGTCGGCGCCTTCCAGCCCAGCAAACGCAGCTCCCAACACACATCCACACTGCTGTCTTTTCCTCCCCTTTCCCTGCCGGCCCCCGGACTCCACTGATCACCCAGCCACTCTCTGATAACGTGTGAGGAAACGTTGGGGGAAGGGGTGCCTCCACCCTCCCACCTCCTCCCAAGATGGCAGTCTATGCTCTCCACTCTTGGGTGGGGTTGGTCCCCAGAATCTGGCAGCCCTGGTAGCTTTGACGGGACGGTACAGTCTGCTCTTTAGCAAGTCTCATTTCACTGCACCGGGACCTCAAGCTCCAGGCCTCGTTTTCCTGCATCTTAGTGATCACGGCATTCCCCAAGGTCTTGCACTGTGCCTGGCACGGGGCCAGCAGGTAGTACAGGTGCACGTGGGCTCTGGCACCAGACAGACCTGCTACAACTGTACCCGGCTACCTATCAGTGATGTGACCACAAGCAGGTTACTTTACTCCTCTGAGCCTCAGTTTCTTCATCTGGCTCACTGGGCTCTTGGGAGGACTAAACGGAATGTATATGGCACTTAGCACAGCGCTTGGCTGACAACACTCTAAAAATGATAGCTATCACCACCACCACAAACACCAACATCACCACCACCACCCCCATCATCATCGCAATCAACATCATCATCACCATCACCATTATCTTTATCATCACCATCACCGTTATCTTTATCATCTCCACCATCACCGTCATCTTTATCATCATCACCATCACCGTCATCTTTATCATCACCACCATCACCATCATCTTTATCATCGTCACCATCACCGTCATCTTTATCATCACTGTCATCTTTATCATCACCACCATCACCGTCATCTTTATCATCATCACCATCACCGTCATCTTTATCACCATCACCATCACCGTCATCTTTATCATCATCACCATCACCGTTATCTTTATCACCATCACCATCACCGTTATCTTTATCATCACCACCACCATCACCGTCATCTTTATCATCACCACCGTCACCGTCATCTTTATCATCATCACCGTCACCGTTATCTTTATCACCACCACCATCACCGTTATCTTTATCACCATCACCATCACCATTATCTTTATCACCATCACCATCACCGTTATCTTTATCACCATCACTATCACCGTTATCTTTACCATCACCACCACCATCACCGTTATCTTTATCACCATCACCACCACCGTTATCTTTATCACCATCACCATCACCGTTATCTTTATCATCACCACCATCACCGTTATCTTTATCACCATCACCATCACCGTTATCTTTATCATCACCACCATCACCGTTATCTTTGTCATCATCACCATCACCGTTATCTTTATCATCACCACCACCATCGTTATTAGCATCATCATCACAGCACCATCATCACCTCCTCTGTGGATGCTTCGCTGAGACAAAGGCTTATCTCATGTCAGACACCGCAGCTCAGCTTAGAGCTAGTTGAGAAGCAATCCAAAACACATCTGAAATCTGGCTTTCCCCAGTTCCCCAGCACGTTTGGTTTAGCTAGCCCACTCTGTCAGTGGCATGACAAAGGCAGGAAGCCCAGACAAGAGCCAGCGCCTCACATGATCTGATCCCTGGGGGTCCTCCATGCAATCTGGAACAGGTGGGCGGATTTCAGCAACACCACCTCTCCCCATCTCTGCAACAGACGTCCCCACTGGCTTCAGCCAGGGCATGGTGAGAATTACTCCATGGCCTCCTTCAAGACCTGCCCAGGAAGTGAAGAAGTCACTTCAGAGGCCCCCATACAGAAACGGAACATTTTCTTCCCACTTGTGAGCTCAGTGTGTACTCAACCAGGATGAGAATCACGCCAACAGGCTGTGCCAGGGTGTCAGGAACGTTTAGATCCCTGAACGGGGAAATGAGAAGCAGGGCTATGCCCGCATTTCCGATGACCGGTGGCCATTGCTGAATGTCTCCACTGTGGTAACAGCTAATGGTTTTCTATCCCCTGAAGAATGTGGGTGACAGGGGAGATGCCCTCAACCTGTTTCCTTCCCACCTTCAGCATGGAGCTTATGTCATTCTTGGCAGAGGATGCGGTGAGCTTTTATGAGTGATCCCTTCCCAAGAAAGTGGTTGTTATACCTGTTTCTTTGAAAAGGGGCCCAAGCCCAGAGGTACCAGGTCGATGCTGAGAGCTGGACAATGTTTGCTGGTGAATTCAGGCCTTGGTCTGATCTCTGCTTGAACCCAGTTTTCTGAACTATGTGCCGGCTGATGTTTATCGAGGGTGTGCTGATGGCTTCATGTATGCTATCATGTTTGCTCTCCATAACAACCCAATACGCTAAAAATGTCCACCATCCCCTGTTTGTGGATGAGGACATCAAGGCCAAAAGATGTTATATAACTCACTCAAGGTCACTCAGCTAAGAAGTGGGGACCTGAGATGCAAGGCCAGGAAATCTCTCCCCAGAACCCCATCATTAGCCACCTGACCTTTGGTCTGTGCTGGTCAGGACAGTCCCCTCCCACTTCTCACTGCTTTGTATCTCAGGGAACTACATTTCCCAGGCCCCCTTGCTCTCAGATGCCTGGGTAAGCTCAGCCAATGGGAGACACTGGTGCAGCTGGGCAGGGCAAGAGGAGGGAAAAGCTGGAGTATTTCTCCTTCTCTCTCTCTCTCTCTCTCTCTGCTCCTCTCCTGTGGGAATATCCCTCCCTCCATGGTCCCTGTTCCCAGCAGACAGGACCACGAAGGTGCCAGCTCTCACCAGGTAGCCCTGGCTGCTGGGTTCCATGACACCATTCCCTCCTTTGTTCCTCCAGCCCAGGGAGTGCTGGTGACTTTCTGCTCTTGCTAACCCAGGTGGCACCTCACTGTCCCTACTTGATGTCTCCACTCAACCACCACCTACAAATCCACACCCCCATATTAAATCTTCTCTGTAAAACACCTGGAGTGGCTGCTGTTTGTGGAAGGGACACAGTGCTCACGAGAAGAGCGGGTAGGAGGGAGGGTGGATATGCAGTGAGTGCAGGCCGTCTCCACGGCATCACCCTCCATGCCTAACAGACATCGGCTCTTTTTACCCTCACAAGAAAATCCCATAAGCGGGTGTCATCATTAGCCCCATTTTATGAGGAGGAAAGTCAAGCAACTTGCTTGTCTGACAGAGAACAGAGATAAGATCCAGACCTTCTCTTCTGGGCACCAAACCTGGAGCCCTTGGCCCTACACCCCAGTGCTGCCCCAAGACCACTGCCTACCCAGGTCCCATTTGGGCCTCACGGGATGAGCTCACGCACCTGATGAAAACAAGCCCTAACCACCACCCGTGGAGAACAGGAGAACGTCACTCCCACCATGTTCCGCCCCTTGGACTCTGACCACTTCTGAGTCCCTGGGCCTCTGGTGGCCGCACTGTGTGGCCTGGGCTGGTCGCCCTGAGCCCAGAGCTGCTGTGGCAGCCCCAGATTTACGGCTTTGTTATTACTGTGTTTTGGAGTTTTTACAGCCCCGCGCTCCCTGGAGAATCCCAGCGCTTTCTCTAGGACGTATCAATCAGACGGCAGAGGAAATATCCAAAATGCTGGGAACATCCTGTGTCATAGTGTCTCCCCGGCCCCCAGGTACCGGCAGCCTTTTGTCTGCAGCCAGGGGGAGGAGGAAACTGATAAAGGGCGGGGGCTGGGGGGAGGCCGCAGCCGGCACCTCTGTGCCCTGGCTTGTCCTCCCCCGCTACAATGTCCCCAGCTTCCTGACCAAAACAGTCATCACCTTGGGTCCTCTGATGCGCAGCCAGCACTCACGCCGGAGCGAGCCCTCTTAATTAGCCTCTCACTCACTCTGGGGCAGGACGCTGACTCTGCGAGGAACCGACACACTCGCCAGTGGGGTCCAGGGGGGTTGTGCCCACATGGAAAACAAGACCCCTTTGTCCTGTGTTGCCCCTCCCCCACTGCCCGCCTCCCTCTCCCAGAATCCTCTGCTCCATGGCTCACTTGGGGAGACGCGGTGAGATTCTGAGGGGGGCCAAGGTGGGAGGGGAGAAATGGGCCTGGGTACAGGCGGAAGGATGAGAAAAGAGAGCAAGTTAGTATCACGGTTAGTGCCTATTAATAAATACACACAAATAGTGAAAGAAATAATCATCAAAATAAAGAGGTCTGGAACCATAAACACTAAATGGTTAAAGGGTGGTTTTCTTTGATGGGTGGGAACAATTCTTTGTTTTTGTTTTTCTTTAGGTTGTTCTATATTATTTAGAAAATATTTAATGAGCATCTATTATTTTTTATAGAAAAATTATAGTTGTTTTGATTTAAGAAGTGTAACGTTGATTATCTCCTCTAAGTTTCCTGCCAATGAAGCAAGAAGCAAAGAGGTATTTGGGAGGAGTGAGTGTGTAGACCCTGCTGCCCTGTCTCCCTGGCATGTGGGTGGGACAGCTTCTTGGTTCCTCCCGTCCACCGGTTCTAGATGCTTCCTCGTCCTACTTGGAGGGAGGAATGGCTCTTACGCCACCCCTGTCCTGGGGCCATATCCCCCTTTGCAGTCACAGCCCTCACGAAGCCCCCAGACCAGAAGCGGCAAATGCGAGACCAGATAGCCCCGCCCCCATCCCCCAGCGTACAGTACGGGGCCAGGTGCTCTCAGGACTTGTGGGCCAGGCCTCGTTGACAGCCCGAGCCTCGTCAGCCAGCAGCCAGGTCCACAAGCTCACCTCAT
Source organism: Neophocaena asiaeorientalis asiaeorientalis (assembly GCF_003031525.2). Lineage (NCBI taxonomy): Eukaryota > Metazoa > Chordata > Mammalia > Artiodactyla > Phocoenidae > Neophocaena > Neophocaena asiaeorientalis. The sequence continues at coordinate 13,688,297 of NW_020185335.1, forward strand.
GGGCTTTGCGGTCACAGGCTGGGCCCCGGGTGGGCAAGGGCTGGATGGGGACAGAGGCACCAGGGTCACAGCTCAGCCTCCTGCCTTTTAAAGAGAGGCCACCCAGGTACTGGGCCCGGTGTCCCACCCCGAGAAACAAATGTGACCTGTCCTCTGACCTCCAGCTCACTCACCTCCCCTCGGACCTGTCCCCAAACCCAGGGCCCTGAGTCCCTGTCTAGGCAGCTGCAAGGCCATGCCTGTGCTTTCAAGTGCAGGTTTTCGGCTTCCCCAGTGCAGGCTGCTGCTAAAAATACATCGTCATTGACGGGCACCATGTGGAGGGCTGTTTTCGCTGTCGGCAAAGCACAGTGGAGCCATTCATAATTTTGGCGTTAAGGGGCAGAAGAAATGCCCCCCCATGGTGACAGATGTCCCCACGTCCAGATTCCAGTCTGACCCAGGCCTCTGAGTTGGCGCAGGGCATCGGTGATGGTGAGCTGTGTGCAGATCGGGCTTCCCTCCGTGTACAATTCTCCTCTGGAGCAGCCTCCCAGAGTCCCTGGAAAGTGTGCCTTTTGTGGCAAGGGAGTTCCCCAATCCCTGAGCAATGGCGTGTCCACACTTCACCTGCTTCATCTCACTCGATTCAGCCAACAGCACCGTCCACGAGGAAGTACCATTCCCATTTCAGAGAGGGAAACTGAAGCAACACTTCCCAGCTCAGAGGCTTTGAAACTGCTATTCCTTCTACCCAGAATTCTTTTCCATGTGATCATCACACAGTGGACCAGTGAGTCAGGCATGTGAAGCACATAGAAGTCTGGATGCCCTAAGGCATCACCCTGGAGGGACCACGTAGGGAGAGAGATGCCCGAGGAGCTGCAGCTGCCCCAAGGCCCAGCTGTGTGAGTCTTCCCAGCCCAGCTCCTACTAGGAGAAAAGAAGCCTCTGAGATGAGCCCATCTACCGGCAGCTGTGTGAGACAGCCTGAGTGAGAACCTCCTGGCTGAGCCCAGGCAACGCCCGGACTGGTGAGCCACAGCTTTGGGATGGTTTGTTATGCAGCGACAGCTGACTGGAACAGACCTGCAAGCCTGAGCCCCACCGTGCTTCCCAGGGAGAGGGCATCCAATGCCGACAAACCGCTGGGAAGAGACTCACGTCCCAGCTGAGTCTCCCTTAGCAAGAGCCTTGGGGGACTCTGACTTGCCTTCTCAGCTGCATCTCAGGAAAGCACCGAGTGCCAGGGCTGTGGGAAGAGTGATAACACTGAGAGGGGGGTTGTGTGATTCTGCAGACGGTGACGATGTAGGGAGGGAGACAGCAGCCCATGTCTCTACCTGAATCCATAAAAGGCTTCTAAGAAGGAAAACAAGGAAGCCGTGCCTGAGTCCAGCGGGCGTCAGGAATTTTCACGTGCATTCCCCTTCCATCCTCCCTGCCATCTCATGAGTTAGGTGTTATCACAACTTCCCTCTAGAGAGGAGACTCAGAGACCTAGAGTAAGGTGTCCAAGGGCACAGCCGTGACTACCAGAGCTCGGATTCAGACCAGGTTTGTCTGATTCCGCTTTCTCCGCCAATAACAAAATCACTTGGGAGGAAGGAGAGGGGAGAGGGTCCACACTGTGGGACCCACAAGCCAAAATACTATGTACAGAACTACCCAAGTTAAACACAGTACAGCTTAGAATTCTGGGGTTTGCTCTCATTGGGTTCAATACTTGTTCTTCCACTGAACAGCCTGGAAACATATGGCAAGCTTCAGGTGGCATAAATAAAGAGATTGGGCGCGTGGGCCATGGGAGCCAGGGGTCCAAGTGGTCCCCTGCAACAGAGAAAAGAGTTAGACCACAGACCTGGGCCCCATCCCTTCTGGTCATCCTGTTCTGTGAATTCAAATATTGCTCCAAAGAGCAGGGCCAGTTAGTTGAAAGCTAGTGCAGGACCTGCTTTGTCCACGATGAGCCTTTCACACTCTCCATGCTAGTTCCTTAAAGGTGAGAATTGGGACCTCGTGGCTCCCTTAGAAAGAGCCCACGAGAGCTCGCGTCTTCCCTTTTATCCTCATTGCTATCGTCATCCTCATTGTGAAGATGTCAGAAACTCAGTTATCCAAGGAATCAGGTTAAATAAGAAAGTATGTGCCTTCAAGTACCTCAAAGTTGGGGAAGAAAGCAAAGTCACAGGCGTCTCCCCCTGGGCCCGCGGACTCACAGCTTAGGCACGTATATAACCCTTAGCCATTTTCAGAGACAGAGCTAATGCGTCAGCAGTGGCCTGGGACCTGTAATCCAAAGGGGTGGCTTATAGTTCTGGCTGCACCCCCGCTCCCCTGGGCAAGTTGTCCCATGTCTCTGAGCCTGAGTTCCCTCTTCTGTGCAACGCAGCGACGAGATGGATGGGATGACGGTCCTTTCTAAATCCGTAGTTTGGCTGAACAAGCCAGAGAAGGAGACTGGAGGAGATGCGTCCAGCCGTAGGGAAGCAAACAAAGCCACGAGGACACAGAGTTGCTGAGGGGACAGCAGTCGAGAGCCAGGTCTTGGGCAAGTTCACTATTTTCATGCTGGCGTGTGACCCTCAGCCGGCCACTTGACTGTCACAGGCCTGTTTCTCTCTCTGTCTAAACTGGGGTAACAACGCCTACTTCCCAGGGGAGCTGTGAAGGTTAAACAAGGTCATAGATCAGAAATGCTCAACTCAGCACAGCACCGGGCCCGGAGGGAGCACCCAAACCCTCGGCATGAGATGCGACAACAAGCCACGATCACCATTAAACCCAGGCGTCACAAGCCACCCCAAAACCTAGGGCCACAAAACAACTATTTTATTATGCGCCTGGATTCTGCAGGTCAGGAATTTGCTAAGAACACAACAGAAATGGCTTTTCTTTGATGCACACCTTTGGGGGGCCTCATTTGGGAAGATTCAAATGGCTGGGGTGAGGTGAGGGAATGCGGATGTCCAAGGACTTGAATCTTCTGGAAGCTTCTTTAGTCACACACCTGGCAACTGGCCTGGGACAACTGGGAAGAGGAAGGCCCGCTGGGACTGTTGATGGAATGTCAGCGTGTGGACTCCGTGCACGACTCGAGCTTCCTGACAGCATGGCAGCCTCAGGTCGGTTGGACTTCGTACACGGCCGTCAGGGCTCCACAAACAAGGCAAGGGTTGCACAGCCTTGTTGGCCCAGCCTTGGGAGACACGGAGCATCGCTTCCACTGCATCCTGTCGCTCAGTCACCAGCCCACCCAGGTTCAAGGGGAAGGTCACGGGCCCGCCTCTCCAAGGTGTGGTGTGTACAACTGCCACACAGGGACATTCTGTATGGCCCGGTGGCCTCCATCTCATTCCGAAGAAAACCAGAGCCCTTACCAAGACCACCTGTCTGCCCAGCCCACCCCCGCCACCTGGGCCTCTCTCTGACCACACTCCCACGGCCCCTCCACTCCGGCCACGCTAGCTGCCTGGCTGAGCACATGCTCCCCCAGGGCCCCGGCTTGCCCGTTCCTTCTCCCTCACTGAGGTTTCTGCTCTGACTTCATCTTGTCAAGGAGGCCTGCCGCCCTGTGTGGCTAAAAGAACATCCCATCTCTCTCCACCCCTTACTCACGCTGTTGGTGTTCACAGAACTTACTGCTCCCCAGGTTTCAGAACGTCTACCCACACACACACTCAGCTATAGCTCCCCCGAGAACAGGACTTGATTCACAGCTGTATCCCCAACACCTGGAACAGGGCCTGGCCCTTAGCAGATATGCAGCCAATATTTGCTGAACGAATGAATGAACGGGTGACAGACCCAGGAGTTGATCTTGAATTCCAAAGGAAAGGGCCCCGCCAGAGATAATGCCCGTCCCCGCCTCTGCACTGAGGGGCTTCCCGGACTAACGACACCAGTCTGCCTTCTCCCTCAGCCTCTCCTTCCCCAAGACTGTTGTGGGAAGGTCCGCCAGGCCCAGCTGCAGAACGCGACTGAGATCAGGGTGTTTGTCTGCATTTGATGGAAGACCCTGCATCCAGGGATGCTAATCCCACGGCTCTAATAAGAAGTCACAACTGGACACAAGGTGTGACAGGCAGACGAACTTTCCCCAGGACAGGTGGGCATCTTTAAACACTTAATATACCATATATTCATTGTAAAACCAACAAACATAGACTATAGGAACACAGCTGAGAAACCGTTGTGGGGGCGAGGGGGGAGCAGGCGAATTCTGCGGAATCCCAACACCCAGAAACCACACACGTTTTGAACATGTTGGTGTGATTCCAGATGTTTTGGGTGACAAACGCTTTTTGACCTTTCCGCTGAATATGTACACAGGGAAAAGCACAGCCATCATAACTGTACAGTTCAGGGACTCTTTGGCAACCAATCATGCGTGTGACAGCGTCCGCGGGGACTTTAAACGCAGAAGGTAGAGGTGGGGCTAGTCCCGCTCTGCTTTGGCCTCCATTCGCACAAACGTATTTTCATCCTCGCACACACCGCGGCCCCACCCAAGCCTGCTGCTGCACACATCAGCCCACCTCCTTTCCAGGGCAGGCCGCCCACCCAGAAGGAGCTCAGGGGGCATCTCAGGGGCTCCCGCAGGCAGTCACGGTTTTCCACGGTGTATAACACGCGTGTGTCTCCCCCAACTGGACTGGAGCCCTCCAGGGCAGGTGTGCCAGGGCAGCTCTGCCCCGCAGCCCCCAGCCCCTGGCCCCAGGCCCCACTCCAGAGCTTCAAGTCTCCTGAGAGACTCAAGATAGCTAGCGCGGTTTCCTGAGGCCGCAGGGGCCCTGGCACCACAGCTACCCCACCTCCCAGCTCCCCCACGGGCTCCAGGAGAAAACGGGAGCTGCCCCCAGCCCACTTCCTCCCACTGAGACTTCGTGGCAGCCCAGCCAGCCAGGACGCAGGGAAGATACCAGCCCCTCAGCCCTGTAAAAAGCATTCTGCCAAAGAATTTGAAAACCGCGTCTCATATTCAGAGTTTGGAGAAGGAGCAGGGATGTAAAACACATTAGTCCCTCAGTGGCTGTCCAGAAGCCGGGGCATCGGGTACTGACAGACGGCCAGAGCCCTCGGGGCCCTGGCGACCAGGTGGAGAGAGGCTCCTGCCCAGCACTGCGTGCCCAGAGGGGAGGCCCTCACGGCCTGGCGGGAACCAGGGACACACAGGGTGGAGAGGGGAGAGCCCGAGAGGATGGGTCCGCGAACGCTGCTGACAGAGCACCTGGCCAGGTGGGGTGTCTACACGTGGTGGAGGGAGACGGAGAAGGAGGGGGCTTCCACATGGGCACACGGGGTTAGGGGGGCACCACCGACTCTTGGCTCTGGAAAGTCCATCGGCTGATTCCCCAGGGCCTTTGCACTCACCAGTCCTCAGCCTGGGACTTTCCCTGTGTCTTACACTGTTTGTCTCATTTCGTTTTAGCCAATGCCACCTCCTCCAACAAGCCTCCTCCGGTAGCACACTCTAAAGACGTGCCCCCAACATTACAGCCTTGCGTATGTGCACACACATGGGCCTGCATGGGCACTTGCACGCACAGCTGTGCACACACACAGGCATGTGTGCACACAGTCGCACACACACACACACACCCGCAATACAGCAAGGTGATTAGAAGACAGGGCTCTGAAACCACGCTGCCCTAGTTCAGCTCCTGCCTCTGCTATGTGGCCTTGGGTAGGTGACTTGACCTCTCTGTACCCCGGTTTCCCTGTGAGTGAAATGGTGGATGATACTACTACCCACTTCCTAAGACTACTGGGGGAACGTTGGAAGAGGTAACTGGTGTGCAGGACTTAGCCTGACTTTGCAGGGTTAGGACACAGCGAGGCAGCTGGCATGCTCACCCCGTCAGCACTGTGTCAACTTCTTTTAGCTGCTTGTTTGCGAACTACTCATGCGCCTTCCTCCTTGTAACGTAAGCTTCGTGGGGGCAGCCTGGCCTTCAGTGGAGGGGGACAAGTAATAGTGGGAGAGACGAGACGCTGATGAGGGAGTCTTCCCAGCCCCCTCCCGGGGAGCCTGGTCATGCACAGACCACACAGGCCACACGCAGAGAAGGCCACTGTGACTAGGGGCACAGCACCACCGTCGCGACATATGACGGGTACGAGCCATCGCCCGGGTGCCGAGCACTGCGCTAGGTCGAAATCTCATTTCATCCTTGAGACCAGCCTGTAAGTTGGATCCTTTAACAATCATTTTTCAGAAAAGGGAAATGGAAAACCAGAGAGGGTAAGTAAAGTAGCCAAGGTCACACAGCTGTTAGCAGTAACGACTATTTGAAACTCAAAACATTCCACACTCACACGCCTGTGATGTGGGTGATAAAAAGTCTTTCCTTTTTTTCTGGCTACACTGGATATACATTTTCTCTTTGAACCTCACAACGACCCTATCGGCAGTCCCTACTACGATCTCCTTACTGGCAAGTTAACTGCGGCTTAGGGCAGTCAGTGACCTACTCAGAGCCACCCGGAGTCACAGTGTGTGGCGGAGCCTGACTCAAACCCAGGCCTGACCCCAGGCTCTTGTGCAGTCTGCTGTGACCTTCACTGTACCCTCCCCCATACAGACGGAGGCAACGGGGCTCAGGGAGGCCAAAGGACATGCCCACGCCCCCAGGGCACCAGCACTGTGCAGTGAGGACCAACCCAGGCCCTGTTCCAGCGTCCATCCGCCCTACCCAGCGCAGGGATGCTGGATCTTGGGATTCTGGCCCACAGTTTCATGGGACACCCGCCCGGATGGTCACAGTCACAGTTGGGAAGCAGCTTTGTGGTTGCCTTCCCTTTCCCGATTCCTCCCAGTGGGTTAACGAGGAGCAGCTCCCAGCCCTTCCCTCAGAGCCCCCAGCCCGCTCTGTCCCCAGGGGCCCCCATTGCCGAGGTGATCAGTGAGAATGACGGCAGCCAGCTGCTCACTCTGGCCCCAGGGAGACAACGCTGCTTCAGTGACACGCTTGGAACTTTCCCCACGGTCCTCGGCCGGAATCACCGGATGGCCAGGCCCCAGGAATCTGCCTGCTTGAAGGAATCAAATCCACCACTGCGCTGCCCACGCTCGGGACCCGGGGGGTCTCCTGGAATAAGGTTTACAGGCAACTTCTGGATTTGATTACAAGGAAATCTGCTCCCCATCTCAACCCCTCAACTCTCCCTGCCCTCCACTGCAGGAATGTGACGCTGGCTGAGTTCTCAGCAACTCCCTCATTTCTCGCAGACACTAGGCTGGGAGCCAATCTTCCACCTAGCTTGTGCACCTCACGGATTACAGGGCAACTGAAAGAAACAGTCAGACTTCTGAGCATCTACTAGGTGAGGTACGAGTTTCCTAGGGCCGCTGCAAGGAACTGCCACAATAGAAATTTATTGTTTCCGAGTCCTGGGAGCCAGCAGTCTGATATCAGGGTGTGGGCAGGGCCAGGATCCCTCTGGAGGACCTTGGGAGGGTCCTTCCTGCCTCTTCCAGCTCCTGGGGCTCCAGGCGCCCTTGGCTTGTGGCCGCTTCCCTCCAGCCTCTGCCTCCATCTTCACATGCCCTCTCCCTGCGTGTGTCTCTTCTGTGTCTCATATAAGAAACTTGTCACTGGATTCAGGGCCTGGCCAGGCAATCCAGCATGACCTCATCTCAAGATGCTTAGTTTAATCACATCTGCAAAGATGCCATTTCTAAATAAGGTCACATCCACAGGTCCTGAGGATGAGGACACGGACGTATCTTTCTTGGGGGGTGGGGGTCACCATGCATCCGGCTACAGTGAGTTTTCTCCTTTCTTCTGAGCAAGTGCACAAAGGCCCATCACCTCCCGGGGTTGTTCCTGCGAAGAACTGAGCTGGCAGGTGATGGGAGGTGGGGAGGGGCATGCCCTGTGGCCTCAGGTCTGCACCCTCGGGAGACCTTGGTCCTGCCACCATCCTCTGTGCTCAGAGCTGAGGATGCAGCATGAACCACAGCCAACCGAGGCCCGGCCTTCTCTGAGTTTACAGGCCGGTGGGGGAAACAGACCGTAAACAAACATGAGAATAAATGGATAAATAAATACACAATGTGGTGATAAATACTACAAAGAAAAACACATCGGGGTGAGGCTAGAGAATGAAGGAACAAGAGTGCCTCTTTAGACGGAGGGCTCACTGGAAGTGTTGATGACGACCAAGCTGCAGAGGTAAGAAGTGAGTCCTGAAAATGGCTGGGGGCTTTTGCAGGCAGAGGACAGCACCGTGCAAAGGCCCTGTGGTAGGACTGCACTTGGCAGAGCAGCAGGGAGGCCAAGGGGTCAGGGGGACGGTGAGGCAGGATCATACAGGGGCTGAGGAGCCCCAGGGAGGGTTTTGTAATTTTCCCTAACTGTGCACAGAAGCTGCCGGAATGTGTCCAGCAATAAGCGATAGAGTTGGATTTGCCTTCAAGGGGGTCACTCTGGATTGTGAGTGGACAGTGGAGTCCAAGGAGGAATAAGCAGGGAACTGAGGGAAGCCTCGGAGCCGGGGGTGGGGGGGGGTGGGGGCGCGGCACGGCCTGTGAGTCAGCTTTGGGCAAAGCTCGAATCCTGCTTCTGGCCCTGGCACCTCAGCTGTGCAGTGAGAGGTTAAATGGGAGATCCCCACAGACCACACTCAGCCACTCCGGAATCACGCAGAATTGTACACCTATGTCCTTGTGCCCCGTAAGGAACAGGACAGCACAAACCGTCTCCACCTGAAACAACCAATCAACAGCCCCATCTCAGAGCATCTTATGGGAAGTTGGGCCAGGAACAGGGCTTTCCCACCTCAGCACTGTTGACATTTGGGGACGGGTGATTCTTCGTGGGGGACCGTCCTGTGCACTGTGAAGTGTTGAGCAGCACCTCTGGCCCCCACAGTAAATGCCAGTAGCACCCCCTCCCCCAGCTTCAACAACCAACACTGTCTGCAGACATCGCCAGTGCCCACTGTGGGGTGCAATCGCCCATTAGAACCCCTGTCCTGGGGGATGGTCAGCACCGTCTGGCACAGCACAGGGCTCCTGTTCCCCCCACACCCAAGCTGGCCCTCAGACTTTGGTGGGGATAAGAGCGCTTTCCTGGGCTCCGGTGGGGCGAGAAGGAGGCCACTTGCCCAGAGCCTGGCACCCAGCAAACCCTGGGTGCTCCTAGATAACCCCGTCATCACCACTGGGTCCCAAGGGCCCATGCTCTCATCCTTGTCTGTGACCACCCAGCCCTGTGGCCCGGCGGGTAGCCTGCTCTCTGACGCACAGACTTCTCAGCCCTGAAGCAGGACCAGTGATAGAATGAGCTGGTGTGTGTGGACCAGCAACTCCTACCCTCGGTTCTCGACCCCAGAGGCCCGCCGTGCCTCCTAGCTCTACCCCCGACGCCCCCTCCGTGTCTGCAGCTACTCTCTCGGGACCCTCCACACCCCTTCCATGTCCAGCAGCCGTGGACAGTGGGTGCAAAGGAGGGCGGCAAGAGGACTGTGTCTGGGCCGTGTGACCAGCTGCCAACCAGGACGGGTTCCTGGAACACCCGCTACCTTGGTGGGTGACGGGCTTTGATGGTCTGCCAGGAAGGACAGCCAGGCCCTGTTTGCTTCCCTTATCTGAGTGTTTTGCACCAATATTACCTCCTGGCCCCTGTGTCCCCTTATGGTGGGTATCAGCAGGCGGCCACGGCTTCCGCTGCGAGGTGAAGCCCGCAGTGACCTTTCCCACACCCACCTGTCTGCACCGAAGATCGAGGCCCCCTCCCTTTACCTGGACCTTCCGGAGGGTCACCCCCAAAAAGACCTGTCCTCTGTTAGAATTTATCTCTGTCCCAGGAGTGCTCTAGAACCCCATCATTTCCAAGAAAGAGCCCCAGGGATGTGAACATTTACGAGTGAGGAGGAAGCTCGGCTGTGTTCTGTTTCCAATAAGCCAGCACATGAGAACCACCTGGCGTGTGAGTGTCCCGCGGCAGCCGTAACAAAGGACCACGAGCCGGGCGGCTTAAACGATGTCCTCTCCCACAGTCTGGAGGCCCGCAGTTCGAGATCAGGGTGTCGTGTCAGCAGGGCTGATTTCTTGTGGGGTCTGAGGAGGCCCAGCTCTGGGAGGTTTGCTGGCCATCTTTGGGCTCCATGGTTCGTAACTGTGTCACTCTAATCTCTGCCTTCAGCCTCACGTGGCTGTGAGTGTCTCTGTTTCAAAATGTCCCTTTCATAAGGACACCAGTCACAAGATTAGGCCCACTCTAGTCTTAACTCAGTCTCAACTTGACCTTCAACTGCTGATGACAACCCTATTTCCAGTAAGGTCACATTCACAGGTACTGGGGGGGCAGGACTTCAACATCGTTTGGGGGGACACAATTCCACCCCTAATTTAAAATAATACACCAAAAGTCCTGTCCCACCCCGATCAAGTAAGGCAGGGTGTGTAAGGGGAGGCTGGGTGATTCCAGTGTGGAACACGTGAACTGCTGCCCTAGCCCATGAGATGTGGGGAAACTGAGGCTTAAAGCAGGAGTGAGATGCCCATGGTCAGCTGCTGGCGCAGGCGGCCTGCAACTAAGCTCTACTCCTAGTTCGTGCCATGCCCTCGGCAACAGGCTTTCTTTGCAAAGCCGGCTCGGGGACCACTGCTCTCAAGCCTGCAGGGTGGAAGACAAGCACCCACGGCTGCGCCCAGAGCTGAGCTCCGTGTACCACTTTTCCAAACTAGTATCCTGCATTCTTTGGGGTTTAGCCTCACAACCTTAAATGGTGCGTGGGAGTATGCGCTAAGATTCAGAGAGGCAAATTCACTTACTCGATGTCGCACAGCCTAGTAGGGATAGGGGGATGGGGAAGCATTCAAACCTAGGCCTGTCCAACTCCACGGACACACAAGTTCCCCAGCTGATACTGCCCAGGAAAGTCAAGGCTGCTGGTGCTGGTCTGTCGCAGACAGTTATGGGACACACTTGACCAAGTGATGGGAATCTTCCTGTGGTCGATTCAAGAATAGCTCAGAATGAGACAGACCCATGCTCTAGTCCCAGCTCTGCCACTTTCTAGCTGGGTGGCCTGAGGCAAGTCACTTAACCTCTCTGTGCCTCAGTTCCTTCATCTGTAAAAGAGGCATGAGAGCAACACCTATCGCTTAGGGTTGCTGGGGGATTAAATACATTAATATGAACAACACGCTTCTCATGATGTCTTGAGACACATCAGCTCTATCATTTCCGAGGGCAGCCCGCGGCTGCGCAGAGCTGGGCCCAGTTGTCCCCCAGCTGCTCTCCCCAAATTTATGTTTCTGATCAGCTCCTGGCCCATCCCCACTCGCACCCCCCGTGGACCCATGACATCTCACTCCAAGGCCTGTCAGAGCTACTATTAAGGTGATAAATCTCCCACCAGCCCTTGCCTGCCCTCCCTCCTCTCTGCACGGAGACTGTGCTGTTATAAATGTGTCCGGCCTGTGAAACCTAACCCACCGTGCCCTGTGAAGGGGGCAGCATCTGCACCCACCGGCACTTTATCTGATTGGAAGCCAATGCCTGTGCCGCCCCCCAACCCCAGGCTCCAGGGGACGGTCTTGCCAAGAGGGGCTTTGCTGCTGATTCTAATCTGGGCGCACCACCAGGGTGGTCAAGATTCCACAGAGGAGGGCCAGGTGCAAGCTACAGCAACCATAGGAGTTAGCACAGTGGGAGACGAAGAGGTGAGTGAGTCCCCAGCCTGTGCTCTGGGATCTGTCTTGCCACGTGTTTTGAGCAATGATGACATTCTCATCTGTTCTTTTGTAAAAGGAACTTACTGGCTTATATAACAGAACAGCCCAAGAGTAGTTTAAGGGTTTCAGGCACGGCTTGCTCCAGGATTTAAACAATGTCTCCAGAAACTGAACTTGTCTCCATTTCCAGACTGCACCACAGGTTCTAGGGACTTGACGTGATGTCTTTTTTCAGGGGGAGGGGCATTTCTCCACATATTACATACGCACATACAGGGTGCAAAAAATGCCTTGCCACTGGCACAAACAACAAAAATGGTTACTGTTTTTGCTAAGGACAAAACTAATATTTGATTTTGACCCTCCGGTTTATGAAGCCCTGTGCCTGGAAACTTTAACAAATAAGTACTATTTATGAAGTACTTACTATATGTGATCTATTCTGAAGCTCCTACCTGCTTTCCAAGGTGGGGGCTACAAACCCATTTTACTTATGAGGAAAACTAAGAGAGTATTTAATTTGGCTAAAGGCAGAGTATAGACTAAACTGGATGCCATCTGACTCTAGAGCCTGTGTCCTTTTCAGTACGTCCGCCCGTTTCCCTTGTCTGAAAATCCATCATTGGAAGATGAATTAATTTCAATGCTATGCGTTACTAAACCTGAGAACTCATGACACGCTGCACTGGGTTAGTCCCTTCCTATGCTCACTGACTCAACAAATATTAAGGCATCTCTCCATGCAGCAAGACACAATGGTCATGCAGAGAAGGAAAGGCATTTTTCTGGGCCCTCAAGAAGCTTAGAATCTGATGATAAAATACGACTGTTGCAACCCATGTACTCCACGTGAAAATCCTACAAGCAGGCATAATACTGATTGCTGTTGTTGATGAGGACACTAAGGGTCAAAGAGTCCCCCCGCAAGTCAGTGAACAGTAGAGCCAGGGTTTACCAGCCCTATATCTTGTCCCCCTTCAATGGTTGGTAGCTGTGTTCTTTTGTTGAAATGCTGTGAATTTTTTTAATGTGAACTTGGGAAAGTTAATTAACCTCTCTGAACCTCCTTTTTTTTTCTATAAAAAAGGATGTATCTGTTAGGAAGCCATTACAAGTGATAGAAAAAGCAACCTCGAAATGCCCTAAGAAAAGCAGAGAATTAATTGGTTCACATAACTGAACAACGCTGGGGTACAGCCACTTCACATACACCCGGACCCCTGCGGAAACAATGTCAGCACGAATGCGGTTTTCTCTCTGCATCTGCCAGAACCTCAATTTTGTATCCGTGCTCAGGCCTGCTCCAGCCTCACAGGGTGGCCACATCTGTCCAGATTCTAATCCAGCAGGAGAGAGAGGAAGTGTCCTTCTTCAGCCTAGGCTCCCTGCATGGTCTCCAGGCATCTTCCAGCTGGGCTGCCCCAGTCATTCATCCGCCCTTGAACCAAGCAGGCTGGATGGGGTGAAATGACCCGCCGAGCCTGGGTGAGTCTAAAAATCAGGGATGTTAGCCAAAGAAGGAGAGATGGATGCAGGGACGTACATACATAACAAGCACCCACACAGAAGGGCTCAACGCTCTCTGCTCTGAACTCGCACTGAAATCACTTGGGGCAGTTTGCAAACACGCCAGTGCCTCCTAGGCCCTGTGTAAGATTAGGTACGTCAGAACCTTCGGAAGGGGACCATGTGCTGTGCTTTATCAGCTCCCCTGCTGACACTGCTGGGTAGCGAGAATGAGAACAACAGCTCACATACTCGACTGAGTTTTATTTTAAAGAACAGTGTCTTAGTCTGCTTGGGCTGCTACAACAAAACACCAGAGACCGGTGGTTTAAACAACAGACATTTATCTTTTTACGATTCTAGAGCCCAGTAAGGCCACTATCAGGGTGGCAGCGTGGGCAGGTTCTGTGAGAGCCCTTCTCCTGGCACGTGGATGGCCGCCTTCTCCTCTTCTTACGAGGACACTAAACCCATCAAGAGAGCCCTGCCCTCATGACCTCCCTAATTCTAATTCCTTCCCAAAGGCCCCATCTCCAAGCACCACCACATTGGAGGTAAGGGCTTCAACACATGAATCTGGGGAGCGGGACAGAATTCAGTCTGTAGGGAATGGGGTGGCACCAAATTGTTAATATAAACCCCCAGATGATGCTAAGATAAGGGATGAGAAAGGAAGATAAGGCGTGAGAAATGAGTATTCCTCTACTTAATAAAGTAAACGTCACGACGATGATGATATAGGGGCAACAGGCATGGAATCGAAACATGCATTGAGAGGCCTTCTCCATTAAATGGACTCACTCAGATGTCCTCTGAGGGGCCCAGTAAGCGACTGACCCCACTGCAAACTGTTTTTCCACTCGGTATTAACAGAGGAGAGGGCCAGACATGGTAAATTACTTGGAGCCTTAAGATGACCCAGTTGGAGTCCCCCTGTGTGAGCCCACCGGCTGCCTGGTGACTGACGGGTAGACACGTGGTACAATCCATCACGAGGGCCTGACTGGGAAAAGACAGATCAGTGGTGGAGCTAAAACAGATGTCAGGTGGGAGGGGCGCTGAAGGAGACTGGAGAGCCAGCCTGGGGGCCCAGCTGAGTGGCAGAGCCAGGCATCGGGACACCACCTGCCTGACGGCTCATCAGAGGTGGCTCCTCTCGATGGCCACAATCTCAGGTACTGCTCTCTTTAGAATGAGTGACTAAATACTTAAATATTATTGTGACATCAGGATAGCTATAATGAACAAATGCCAAATTTTCAGAAAAATTGAAAATATACTTTTTCATGATCACTGTATTTGGGATCAATTACTGTCATTTTGCTGTAGGGTCCAATGCTATTCATACTCGAGGGAGCCTTAGTGACATCACTTGTACATGCTATGTGGGGACCCTCACCATAAAGAAGACCTCAGCCAAAACACCGAAAAAACTAGTAGCACAATATTCACACCATGTTAAGAAATACATCCAACATCTTGACAATTGTTTCTGCCCCAAAATGACTGAAATTTAAAGCAAATTTTGACTTTTTGGTCACATTAAAAATACCTTGATGTTGTGTTCGATATGTGTGTTTCCTACTGAAATTTCAGTGTTTCTCTAAAGAGTTTGGATTAAGGGTACTGCACAGTCCTGGAACTAGTTCCCAGGCTCGAGACTTACACTAACTGCTTGCTCTGTGGGAGAGATGTACATCCCACAGAATTCCAGAATGCCCAAGCTTGAAAACATTCCTGGAGAAGACTTGCACCGGAAGTTTTCCAACAGTGATCCCTAGACTGGATGCTTTGAAATCACCTGCGAAACTCACACTCTTATGGATGCAAGATCAGTCCCACTCCCGAGCTGCACGGCCTTCTGACTCAGTAGAGCTGGAGTATGTGGGGCCCAGCCGTTTGTACTTTTCAAATGCTCTCTGAGGGACTGGGATGGACATCCAGGGACATAACCCTGAGCCTGGCTCCACTTCCTCATCTTAGAGACAGGGAGTGTGAGTATCCACGAAGGGGGAGCCGACGGTCTGGGTCCACTCGGTAAGGAGAAGAGCCTCAAGGACTGTGGAACGACAGCAGGGCCCCTGGCGTCCACTCTGCCTCAGAGCTTCACCAAGACAACGTCAGTGGGAGAAACCCCTTCTCAAAAAAAAATTCGGCCAAGTCCTAAGCCTGGTCTCTGTGAACGTGACCTTATTTGAAAATAGGGCTTTTGCAGATATAATTAGTAAAAATGAAGTCAAGCTGGATTAGGATGACCCCTAAATCCGTTATGACAGGTGTCCTTATAAGAAGAGGGAGATCTGAGACACACACAGAGGGGAGTCGTGGTGACAGAGGCAGAGATGGAGTGAAGTGGCCACAAACCAAGGGCCACCTGGGGCTGGGAGAGGCAGGAAGCATCCTCCCTTAGAGCTTCCAGCAGAAGCACTGTCCTGTGACACCTTGATTTCAGACTTACGGCCTCCACGGCTGTAGGGCAATAAGAGTCTGCCGCTTTACGCCCCCCAGTTTGTGTCTTTGCTACGGCAGCCCCAGGACATTGACAGACCGACTAACTGCAGGGTCACCGGCACGACTTGCCTCACCCAGCTCTGAGCAGAAGGGAAGTGCCAACCTGGTGGCTGCAGCTTTGAGCGCAGCTGCCTCTACAGAAACTTCTGTGATAAATGTCCTTCCTCCAAACACACAAAACTGGGTGTTTCCCGTAAGCAGAAATGACGGTATGGGAGGCCTCCGACCAGCCAAGCCGGGGGTAATGTGCATGGGAGGCCTGGGCAGGCACAGAATACTCCTCCCAAGCTTCCCACCCCCCGCAGTAGCCCCGTCGCTGAGCTGGAACGCACTTCCTCTGCCCTGGCTGGGGGTGGCGGGGGTGGGGGGGGGCGCGAAGTCCCGCAGGACGTCGGCAGCGGTCCATCCGCTCCCAGCGCCATGTGTCTGCTGAGGAGTCCAGGTTCCGGGCGGACTCACTGCCCTCAGGACCTGGCACCCCGCAACACTGGCAGTGACGGGCCAGGCCCAAGTCCCCGTCAATTGGAGGAGGCAACTTGGCGCAATGGCCAGGTGCGTGTCAGGGCCGCCCCACTGCGCTGGAACGCGACCTCCGCCGCTGACCAGGGGAGAGCTTGGGGAAGTTACTTAACTCCTCGGAGCCAAACCTCCTCATCTTCAAAAGGGGGGAAAATCGCATTTATCCCTAGCGAACAGCGTTGGGAATAAGAGCCACGGTCTTAGCACAGGACGCGTGTGTGGTGAATACGGCTGTTACTGCCGCCTTGCTTCTGGCTCCGCCTGTCAGCAGCCACAACCCAGCTGTCAGGCAGCCCCTGGGCAGCTTGGACTGAGGACGGAAGGCCTTTGGAAGCCCAGCGGAAGCAGGAAGCAGGTGAAAACGAGAGGCCTCTGAAGGGGGCCCTGGGCATGTGCCGGGCTGGAAGCAGCTCTGTGTGGACAAGCACAGCCAAGGAGGTGGGAACACCTGGAGCAACATCTGCTTCTGAAGACAGGGGTGGGGGGCGGGCAGGGAGCCAAGGGCCAGGAGCTCCACGGGGGCGGGTCCTGCTCACAGTGCCTACCACCACTTTCTCCACCCATTTGTGTCCCACCCCTGAGAACCTCCAGGGGCTCCCTAGCGCCCACAGGGTCAGTCCGAGTGCCTCTCAGTGCTCTCGGGTCTGGCCTCCGCTCACCTCGCCAGCTTCGTCTTCTCCAGCCAGGCCCACCTGCTGGAGGTCCTCTTGGTGACCAGCGTCCCGTGTGCAGGCTGCTGGTCACTCTTTCCTGGAGCCCTCCTAAGACTCTTCTACACCTGCCGGCCTTTGGCTTGGCCTCTGGGTTCTGATGCCCCTGCCCCTCCTCTGTGTGCTCAGGGCCCACCCTATCTCCTCGGCAGCCCCAGGGCTCAGCTCAGTGCCAGGCACACGGCAGATGCTCAGTGAATGAATGGAATAGGCAGATTTGATTGGACTTGACAACAAGTAACTTTGAGTATCTACCGTGTGCCAGGCTGTTATAAGTCCTGAGCTCTCAGGCTCCCATTCTGGCTGGATGCATTCAGTAAATAGGGAGATAACTGAAATATGTTTTACTGCGTGCTAAGTGCTAAGAATATTAAAGAGCAGACGCGTGGCCAGTTAAAACACACAAACAAAACCCCGAATTGCCAAAGCAAACTTGAGAAAGAAGAACAGAGCTGGAGATATCACTTTCCCTGACTTCAAACTATACTACAAAGCTACAGTAATCAAAACAACATGGTACTGGCACAAAAGCAGACACACAGATTAGATCCATGGAACAGAACAGAGGGCCCAGAAATGAACCCACACTTATAGGTTCAATTAATTTATGATAAAGGAGGCAAGAATATACAATGGGGAAAAGACAGCCTCTTCAATAAATGCTGCTGGAAAAACTGGACAGCTATATGTGAAAGAATCAAACTGGACTACTTTCCTAACCATATATAAAAATAAACTCAAAATGGATTAAAGACATAACTGTAAGACCTGAAACCATAAAACTCCTAGAAGAAAATGGGCAGTAAGCTCCTTGACATTGGTCTTAGCAATATTTTTTTGGATCTGCCTCCTCAGGCAAGGGCAACAAGAGCAAAACTAAGCAAGTGGGATCACATTAAACTAAAAAGCTTTGACATAGCAAAGGAAACCATCAACAAAATGAAAAGGCCACTGACTGAATGGGAGAAGATATTTACAAATGATATGTCTGATAAGGGATTAATATCCAAAATATATAAAGAACTCATCCAAACAGTATCAAACAACCAAAAAATCCAATTTGAAAAATAGGCAAAGGAACTTAATAAGCATTTTTCCAAAGAAGACATACCGATGGCCAACAGGCACGTGAAAAGATGTTCAACATCACGAATCATCAGCGAAATGCAAATCAAAACCACAATGAGATAACATCTCACACCTGTCAGAATGGCTACTATCAAAAAGAAAAGAGGGCTTCCCTTGTGACACAGTGGTTAAGAATCCGCCTGCCAGTGGAGGAGACAAGGGTTCAGGCCCTGGTCCTGGAAGATCCTACACGCCATGGAGCAACTAATCCCATGCGCCACAACTACTGAGCCTGCACTCTAGAGCCTGCGTGTCACAACTACTGAGCCTGCATGACACAACTACTGAAGCCTGCGTGCCCTAGAGCACGTGCTCCGCAACAAGAGAAGCCACCGCAATGAGAAGCCTGTGCACCGCAACAAAGAGTAGCCCCCGCTCGCTGCAACTAGAGGAAGCCCGTGCGCGTGAACGAAGACCCAACGCAGCCAAAAATAAATAAGTAAATTTATATTTAAAAAACAAAGACAAGGAACAATAAGTGTTGGTGAGGATGTACAGAAAAGGGAACCCTTGTGCACTCTTGGTGGGAGTGTAACTTGGTGCAGCCACTATGGAAAACAGTGGAGGTTTCTCAAAAAACTAAAAATAGAACTACCATATAATCCAGCAATTCCACGTCTGGGTATTTATCTGAAGAATATTAAAACACTAATTCAAAAAGATATATGCACACCAATGTTCATTTTAGCATTCTTTATAATAGCCCAGTTATGGAAACAACCTAAGTATCTATCGACAGATGAATGGATAAAGAAGAGGTGAGATAGATAGATAGATATAAAGAGAGAGACATAGGAATAGTGTGCAACCATAAAGGAGAATGAAATCTTGCCTTTTGCAGTGACATGGATGAACCTGGAGGGTACTGTGCTAGGTGAAATAAGTCAGATAGAGAAAGGCAAATACTGGATGTTTTCACTTACATGTGAAAGCTAAAAAATAAAACAGATGAGCAAATATAACAAAATAGAAACAGACTCACAGATACAGAGAACAAACCAGTGGTTGCCAGATGGGAGGGGAGTAGGGAGATGAGCGAAAAAGGTGAAGGGAACTAAGAGGTACAAACTACCAGTTATAAAATAAGTAAGTCACAGGGATGTAATGTACAGTACGGGGGATATAGTCAAAAATACTGTGATACTTTATATGGTGTGTAATGTATAAAAATATTGAATCACTATGGTGTACACTTGAAACTAATATAATATTTTAAGTCAACTATACTTCAACTTAAAAAGAAAGAAAGAAAATAGGAAACAGGAGGAACATATGAAATTGGGGGGTCAGGAGAGTTGAAAATTCTAGAGTGGACTGAGAAGGGCTTTCTGAGAAGGTGATCTTTGAGTATAAACCTAAAGCAGTGAGGAAGTGAGCCATGTAGATGAACGGGTGGGAGAAAGGAAGGATGGATGGATGGATGATGGGTGGATGGAAGGAAGGAAGGGAGGGAGGGAGGGAGGGAGGATGATGGATGGATGAGTGAACGAACGAGTGAACAAATGAACAGTCCTATGATATATACAGACAATTTCTCTCCATCACTACTGCTGTTCTTTTTCACGTCTGGCTATCTGCATCCCACCTGTCCTTCAATGTCAGAGTTGGAAGCCTCTTATAGCTAGACTGCATCCATATTTTCTTATACAGGCTCCTTAGAGTCTGTACCCCCAATTCAGGTGGACTCTACAACAGCCTTCCCTGGTGTGAAATCAAGCAAGAGAGCTTTAAGGCTCACTCGTGAAAAAGTTACCTGCAAAACTAATCTTTCTACAATGAATTCCATTTTGCCTTGTTTATTTTTATCAGTTTAAATATTAACTCTTTTGTGAGGGAGAAAGGAGATAGTTTCAGGGTATTAAAATTCAAGAGCACTGAAAACATTAAGCAGATCAGTTCATGTCATGCTCTGCTATGTTCACGCCACGTTCTGGTGCTAATCTGAAGTCTTAAAGGGACAGTCTTCCAAAATAAGTGCAAAAAAAAAAAAGGGATGACAGATCTTGGCTTGCTTCCAGTGGTTCAGGAACTTTTTCTTAATCATAAGGAAAATTTCTTTATTTGGGGGTCTGAGGAGAATATCAAAAGGAGCCATTGCGTGAGGCCTCACGATGTGTGGTTTATCTCGTTATCTGCTCACGTGAAGCCGCCCAGGGTCACACAGCTACTGGGTCGCTGAGCCAAAATTTGATCCCGGGTGTGCTAAAAATATTTTTTTCTCCTACAAAAGGGCTGTGTCCTTAGAGAGTGACCCCCTTCATGAGAGGAAGTTGTGAGTTTAAGATACAGATCAAGGCTTTCAGAGCAAGAGTGACCCGGCTCTCCTCTTTAAGTGGGGCCAGCGTGTCTGTCCCAGCGTATCGAGATGGTTAAAAGTTCAGCCCCAGAGTCCTGGATCTGACTGCCTGAGATGGAGCCCAGCTCCTCGACTTACGAGAGCGAACCCGGGCCACGGCTTTCACCTTCCTGTGCCTCGGGGTCCTCGTGTGTAAACAACACCCGATAACACATGAAACCCATCTCAGGGTTGGCAGGAGGATTCACAGCAGTAAGACGTTCTAGTGACGCAGAGCTCGTGTGCCCTGTGCCAGCACTACTTCTCCTGGGTGCCGCCGCCACCCCCCCACCCCCGCCAGACTCGGCCGTGTGTCCATCAAACCTGCCCCGGCTAGACCGCCCCCTACCCCCGCATCCAGGGAGGAGGCAGCAGGTCAGTCCTGTGATGCTCATGTAATGGAGACCCTACAGCAACAAGGAGCAAAGCATCACTGCAGGAGACAACTCAGCCTCCATGGACACCGTGAGAGGGACAAGCCCAGCACAGCGCAGGCACTGTTGGGTGGTCACAAGCACTGTGCCCCATCGGCGAGACTCACCTCTGGTGTTGGAAGTCAGGGGGCATCTTTCTGGTGGGGTGGGGGCCTAGGAGTGGACAGTGGTCTCTTTCTGAATCACGGTGTGTTCAGTGTGTAAAAATTTATATACAAATCTAGATATAAAGATATGTAGATATTATAGCTACAGATATGTACCTACAACTTCAATAAAAGTTTAAAGAATAACACCTGTAAAATCCTCACTCAATACAGTGCCTTTTCCCCAGGGAGCCCTCAGGACCCACGCAGAGAAGCATCTCTCATGCAAGCGCAAGTGCCGTATTCCGTCTCCTCTGAGACTCCAGAGGTAGGGTCTGCTGTTACGTTCCTCATCCACTCCAGGTGGACAGTCACTGAGGAATCAAGCAGTCAGCACAAGGGATGAGCCGTCCCCTCTACGTGGCTTCGTGCCATGGTTTTCATTCCCACGCTCAGGGCTGAGGCAAGTGTGACCACAGGTGGAGGGCAGGCTAGAGGTATCTAGAGCTGAGATGACCCGGTCGGGGTGTCCACCCTGGGCTGCGGCAGCAGCACGGCCTGAGGAAGACCCTTCTCAAGGTCCAGGGGAGCTAGAGGCATAGACAGAAACGGCACAGACGACCCACTCCAGGAAGAAGGGGCAGGTTAGACTAGGGAGGCCAGGCAGGCATATAAATGCCTCCAATTGTTAGGTGACTTCTAAAAGCATGAGGCTGCGACAGGAGCCATCCAGAAGCCCAGGAGATGGAGAGCAAGAGACAGGCATGCAGAGGTGAGACAGGGCAAAGCTGTGGGGTTGTAAGGTGTGGGCTGGGACACGAGCAGAGGACGCTTGGGGGACCTTTAGGTAGCAAAACTGCTCTCAGCTAGAGAGTTGAGGGGCCCAGGCTCTGCCCCCCAACCTCCACCATGCCCTTCCCACACCCCTTTATGGGATCTCTGGGGTCCATGGAGCAGTTTGTGAAGCTCTGGGAAACAGGACTGCTGCGAGGGTTAAATTTATGTGTCCACTTGGCTGGGTCACAGTACTGAGATATTTGGTCAAACACCAGTCTGGAAAATTAGGAAAATTTAAATGTGATTCATACTGAAATCTGTAGACTCTGAGTAGAGCAGATTGCCCTCCATAACGGGGGTGGGCCTCACTCAATCAGTTGAAGGCCTGAATAGAACAAAAGACTCACTTCCCCAGAGCAAGAGGGACTTCTGCCAGCAGACGGCCTTCAGACTTGAGCTACAGCACTAACTTTTCTCTGGGCCTTCAGCATGCTGGCCCACCCTGCCAGCTGTGGACTTACCAGCCTCCACAACCACATGAGCCAATTTCTTATAATAAGTAAGTAAATAGACATATATATACGTATGGGATATATATATATATTCAAGAGAGAGAGACAGGTGGACCACATGGCCACGATTTCCTGCTACTGGACGCAGCCTGCCACTCACTCACTACCCAGGGACAACTTGCTTGCTGATGGGACCTCAGGACCTAACAGTGCTTGGCACATAGTAGGTGCTCAATAAACAAGTGTCGACAGTGTATCGAGATGGTTAAAAGTTCAGCCCCAGAGTCCTGGATCTGACTGCCTGAGATGGAGCCCAGCTCCTCGACTTACGAGAGCGAACCCGGGCCACGGCTTTCACCTTCCTGTGCCTCGGGGTCCTCGTGTGTAAACAACACCCGATAACACATGAAACCCATCTCAGGGTTGGCAGGAGGATTCACAGCAGTAAGACGTTCTAGTGACGCAGAGCTCGTGTGCCCTGTGCCAGCACTACTTCTCCTGGGTGCCACCCCCCTCCCCCGCAGGCAATTCCCTTCCAGGTCTGAACACCTTCAGGGGGAGGTTTCTGTACTTCCCCAGGGCTCTTGCACACGTGGCACCTGCGGTTAGCTGACATGTTTTGGCTTGCTGTTGCTTCCTCACTTCAGAGTTCATCTGGGTGATTCGTGTCTTTGAGACACACTATAAATATCCATATTTGTGACAACCAGGTGATTTAATATTATAAGGATCACAGGAAGAAGCCTAACACCGTTCCTGACACCTAGAAGTGATTTTTTTTTAAGGTATTTCCCTTAGAAGTTTCATGGAATAAAATGTTAGTTAAGCAATTGATAAAGGCCCCCAAATAAGTCCTTTAAAATACAGTACCCTCTATGATGCAAAAACACAGATGATTCTCGCAGGCCTTCTGCTGAGCGAAGAAGCCAACACAAAAGAAAACACTCAGTACGGCCCCATCACTGGCAATTCAAGAACCAACAAGACTAGTCCAGTGTGGAGGTTCCTTAAAAAACTGAAAATAGAGGATCGACCAATCCCACTCCTGGGCATATATCCAGAAAAGACGAAAACCCTAATTCAAAAAGATACACGCACCTCAATGTTCATAGCAGCACTATTTACAATACCCAAGACACGGAAGCAACCTAAGTGTCCATCAACAGATGAATGGATAAAGAAGATGTGGTACATATATACGATGGAATATTACTCAGCCATAAAAAAGAATGAAATAATGCCACTTGCAGCAATGTGGATGGACCTAGCGATTATCATACTAAATGAAGTAAACCAGACAGAGAAAGACAAATGTTATATGATAACACTCATATGTGGAATCTTTAAAAAAAAAAAGATACAGGGGCTTCCCTGGTGGCGCAGTGGTTAAGAACCCGCCTACCAATGCAGGGGACATGGGTTCGAGCCCTGGTCCAGGAAGATCCCACATGCCTCAGAGCAACTAAGCCTGTGCGTCACAACTACTGAGCCTGTGCCCTAGAGCCCGTAAGCCACAGCGACTGAAGCCCGCACGCCTAGAGCCCATGCTCCGCAACAAGAGAAGCCACCACAATGAGGGGCCCATGCACCTCAACGAAGAGTAGACCCTGCTCGACACAACTAGAGAAAAACCCACGCACAGCAACGAAGACCCAATGCAGCCAAAAATAAATAAAATAAAATAAGTAAATTTATTTTAAAAAGATACAAATGAACTTATTTCTAAAACAGAAATAGACCTACAGACATAGAAAATAAACTTACAGTTACCAAAGGGGAAAGGGGTGGGGGAGGGAAAAATTAGGAGGTTGGGATTAACATATGCACATTACTATATAAAAAATAGATAACCAACAAGAACCTACTGTATAGCACAGAGAACTACACTCAGTATTTTGTAATAACCTATAAGGGAAAAGAATCTAAAAATGTGTGTGTGTGTGTGTGTGTGTGTGTGTGTGTGTGTATAACTGAATCACTGTGCTGCACACCTGAAACTAAGACAACATTGTAAATCAACTATACTCCAATAAAATATATATTGGAGAGAGAGGAGAACCAACAAGGCTAGTCTAGGGTGTGGAATCAGACAGAAGTTTCCTCACTGTGGAAGGGGGTGATATTGGCTGGAATGGGCAGGAGGGCGCCTGCTGGGGGCTGAAACTGTTCTGGACTTTGGTCTGGTCAGTGGTTACGTGGTATGCACCTGCCAAGGAAAAATGCACTGAGGGGTACACTTAAACGTGTTCCCCATACTGAATACGCATCTACCCCAATAAAAAGTAAAATGGCTCTATCCTAGAATGCATACTGCAGGACAATGGACTTCAACGATGTGTATAATTTTTAACAGGAAACTCATTTACATGGCCCCAAATTTAAAAGATCTACATTCAGAAGCTTTACCGCATCCTTACTTCCACCCCCCTCACTCGCTCCCTACATGGCCTGCCAGGTTCCAAATGCCTCCAATGTGTGTTGATCCCGCATGTTCTACAGAAATGTTTCCATCTGACCAATAGCAACAAGTAAGAATTATTAAGAGCTTGCCACACACCTGACATCATAAACGCCGCTTATAAACATTCTATTTTTTATCCTCCTTTTATTGGTAGGGAGATTGAGGCACAGAGACAGTAAGGAATTTGCTCCAGACAAATGGAGCTGGTGGGGGCAGAGGCGGGGTCTGGGCCCCGCGCATGAGCCATGCCCTCAACCCTAGGTCGTATGGTGCTGGACACACGGCCGAGGACCCTGACCATAAATGCTAGTCGTGAATTATCTGGCGACAGACCCATGCGGATACTGTTGGGAAGCAAAATCCATCTCTTTTACAACTGTCCTCCTGACGTGTTTATAGATCCACGTATCCAGGGGGCGGGGGGAGGGGGAGAGGCGGCTCAAAGCGTTCGGGGCCAATCGCCCCCACCCCCGCCTCTGTGTAACCACGGCAGGAAAGTGAGGGAAACCATCCATTCTGAATGATTTCTACAAAAGCAGGCTCCAGAGTTGATGTCTGCCACATGTACCACCCAGAGCCTGGCTGTCTTTAAAACATGGCCAGAAAGCAGAGCGGGTCCAGCCAGGAATGCAGGGTCTCTATCCTGATATCTCGGTGCTCAGACCCAGCTCGGACCTCCGCGCTGCAGCTTCTGACGGCTGTCCTCCCACTCATAGCACACAGGCTGTCAGGGGAGCCCCAGGGGAGCCCCAGGCGGAGAATGTGCCGGAAGGCTGACCATCACCCGGAGTCACCTCCAGAGGCAGTGGTGTCCAGGGACACTGGCTACCCCGGCTTTTTCCTCTGAGCGGTAATTCTCCAACAATACGTCTTTGTGGGGCTCGGCTGTGGGCCCGGGGACGCTGTCCTGAATGAGGCACGGTGGTTTCTGTTCTCTTGGAGTTCACTTTATGACTCCCCCCTTCTCCCAGCTTGAGAGAAAACACCCCAAAGGCAGCTGGGAAGGCAAACTCCTGATTACTGGGGAAACAGAGCTCAACGTTAGAATTCAGGTGTTACCCTGTGTAGAAGGAAGGGGAGGAGAAGAGGGCAGTGGTGTGTGGCCCCTGATGCCTGACGGGTTCGGCGTTGCCCCCGCACACGAGGGCCCCGCAGGACTGCCGAGCTGTCCGTCTCTGCTGACAGCGCCCAGACTGGGCAAGCTATTTATAGAACTGGAGGCCTGCTGGAGGGCTGCATCTGGAACCAATTGAAGGAGGCCTGGAGTCGCTGTCAGAGCCTGGCACCCACTCGACGATCCCCCAGGCAGGACTTCACCCGAGAGTGTCAGAGAAACTGGGATGTAGCCGCTCCCTCCGAGGGCCTCCCAAGACAGTCAAGTTAATTTGAAAAGACATTCTGAGCTGGCCAGTGGATCCTGCTCGCAGTGTCAAGAGGCAATTACCTACAATTATTATGCAAGCGTCTAATCACTGCCCGCTGGCTAATTAGTTACAAATTGCTCAGCAATAAATCGCCCTGGGCAGAAAGACCTCCCTCCTCTGGAATGTGAGCTGGCTCCTGAGGGGTGAGCCAGGAGGTGGCCCGGCGGCCCACGAAGGCGGGTGGTTGCTCCTTGCCCCAGAGGCCTTCTGAGAAGTCACTGAAACCTCGGCCCACAGTACACACGGGCACACCAGAGGGGCACACCCGCTTCTTCAAGGTGTGGAGGAATGGGGTCTCCACGATCTCAGACTGGGCTTCGCAAAACCTCCTCTAGGCCAGCGTGCCCTTGCCACCCCGGGGAGGACACCCCTGTGGACGGGGGGGGGGGCAGGGGGGGGCGCTGCTCGGTGTGGTCTGTGCACTAGCAGTGTCGACAGCCCGTGGGAAATGCAGACCCCTACCCCAGCCACGGAAGCAGGATCTGCATCTTCGTGAGACGAGCCCCGGAGACGCAGGTAAAGCCCTCGGCTGCACGATGAACACCTCCCGGGCCCGAGTTCCTGTGCTCTGCACGGCACACCCCCAACAGCCTGCACCCGCTGAAGATAACTGGGTCGGTCACGGGACCACAAGCTCCACAGGGCAGGTGTCTTGGGTCCCCAAGTTCTAGAACAGTGCTGGATATACAGTAGGTGCTCAAAAGATGGTGAATAAATGTGTGCACTGACAGAGAGATGCCCTGTGTTTTATTTTAAAGACCTGGTGTGCGTGCTCAGAGGGAACGGCAGACTTTGTGAGCAAAGGTTCCTTTCAGAATTTTATAAACAAAAAAGATTCTCACGTCACTTCTGTTGCTCACTAACATTGCCTGGAACGGCAGGAGTAGAATATTCTTGACCAGCCAGCCATCCCTGCTTGAGCGGTTCCTGAAAAATCGTGGCACTGGCTGCTGTCAGAATCCGGGAGGCGGCAGCCGCACTGGCTAGAGGGTCTGTGGCCTCCGTTTTGCCTTCTGGAGAGCAGCAGGCTTGAACTTTTGAACCTGAGCTTTGCTGAGAAAGACTCCAGTTCCCAGGTCTTGGCCTGAGACATCCCCCACCCCTAGGCCGGCTGTCCTACAGGGGGTCCTGACCCTCAAGGCGGGGCACACTCTCCCCCAGTGACACTGGTGGTCCCTGATCCTGGGCTGACGGCTCAGGAGTCCTGCATGAATCTGGATTAAGGGGCCTTCCTCACCACCCCTCTTACTAAGCTCCAGCCTCTATGTATCCTGCTGCCCCACAGTAGCCAATAGCAGGCCCCATTTACGGGGTGCCTACCGTGCACCAGGCAGCATCTTGCATGCACTGTCTGACGCTGAATCAGCTTCTTGAACTTGCACAGCAGGTCTAGTATGCAGGTATTGCTCTTACACCCATTTTACAGACGGGACACTGAGAAGCCCCATGAGAGAAGGGACGCCCCCCTGACCACCCCCCCAACCCGGAGCCTGTTTCCTCATCCAGAAAATGGGAGAATGAGTCGGGCTCTGTCTGCCTCCTTCTCTGGATGGGACCAAAACGCTGAGGCTTATGTCTGCACTTTGGACCCTCCATGCCTCACCTGAGACAAAGTCCAAGGCAGATGCTAAGAGAAATGCTTCCTAAGGTGCCGAGTTCGAGGGTCGAAGTGCCAACAAGTATGACACGCTCGTCGTGTTCCAGGGCCGTGTAGGGATGAACCCAGTGAACACCCCACTTCACAGATGTGGAAACTCAGGGGCAGCGTGATGAAGTAATTTGCCCAAGATCACACACAACGGACATTTGAATTCGCGTAACAGATGTACAAAGCAGGTATTATTTTAGACCCCTCACCGACCCTTCACTGGGGTGCCCTCTGTTCCACTCGTGGGCACCTTGACCTGGGGCTTATACTGCCAGGCACTGTGCTCCCCTATCGTGTAAATGAGTGATCCGATGATGATGACAGAAAGCTTACCCTCTGGTTCAAATCACACCTTTAAAGTTCCTTGAGAATCCAGTTCTCGGCCCCAGAGGACGCTCTGGATTCCTGCGGAGTTCCTGACCTTGACACCCCCTCACCCCCCCACACCCCATTCTAGTGGTCAAACTCCCAGAAAGCTTCACTGTGTGGCCAGTGGGATGTGTGCAGGCTGAGAGCAGGGCCATGGAACCTGATGGGTTTAACGTTTCACTTTGGCCTGATGACTGCTTTACCAGTCTAAACCTCAGTTTCCTCCCCTGGGAAGTGGGAATAAAATAGTGGAGAACAAAGGCATGTATGGGTTGGAACAGTGTTCCCCCCCAAATTCATGTCCTTCCGGAACCTGATAACGTGACCTTATTTGGAAAGAGGGTCTGTGTAGATGTAGTTAGGATGAGGTCACACTGGATGAGGGTGTCCTTGTAAGCACAGGTGACACAGAGAGACACGCGTAAGAAGCCCATGTGAAGACAGAGGCAGAGATTGAAGTGATGCAGCCATAAGCCAAGGACACCTGGAGCCCCCAGGAGCTGGAGGAGGCATGAAGGACCGCCCCCCACCGCCACCCCACCGAGCCTCCAGAGGGAGTGCAGCCCTCCTGATCCCTTGATCTCAGACTCTGGCCCCCGGAGCTGGGAGAGGACATTTCTGTTGTTGTGAGCGCCCGGTGTGCGGCGCTTGCTGCGGCCCCAGGACCCTGCGCCATGCCCACACAGCTCCGCTCAGGGAGGACTCTGACTTCGTGCCAGCTCTCCCCGTCGACATTATGGTGCCTATCACCTACCCAGTGGCCCTTGCCCCTCCGGGAGGGGCAGCACAGAGGTGAGCGTGTGGTGAGACACCCAAAGCGCCAAGTGAAAGGGCAGGGAGAGCCCTGTGGTTTGGGGCCGTCTTCTCTGCCCCATCCTGGGGCTTCCGGGCAGGAGCGCTGAGTCAAGAGTGCCCCAGCCAGCAGAGCAGACCGAGGGATGCCGAGTCGACCGCTGCATTTATCCGGCTGTTCAGGGAGCAGGACCTCACCCGCCCCTTGAACCCGAATACAGATGTGTAGGGGTCAGAGGCCGGGCTAATTAGCTTAGGAAGGCCACGTACACTTGACCGGACCCACGAAGGTCATCGGGAAGCCCCTAGATGGCCCCTTGCTATTTTTAGCCTTGAGGGCCACATGACTGGACCCCGACTTCAGCGTGGCCCAGGATGACCGGGGGCCAAGCGGACGGAGGGGTAGGAGGAAGAGCGTGTGCAGAGGATGCCCGGCCAGGCCCTGGTGACCGCCACGGGGCCGAGCATTTGCTGTGACCTTGTACCTGCCCTGTCCTGTGGGTGCGACCAGGGCCGGCCCCATCTCAGAGGTGGGGCAACTGAGGCACAGAGCGACGCAGTGGCCTATACGAGGCGCCCTCCGGACCTCTGTACGATATGAGAATTATGTTTGAGGGTATTTGGGGGCTAGGGTGCCTGTGGAGTGGAAAAATACATATTTTGACGCAAGGTTCTGGGATGCATTGCAGCGGGGGAGTGCTGGCTTCTCCAAACAGGAGCTTCTACGGCAGGTGGCTGAGGGGCAAAGAGGGGCCCCAGGTCCAAGCCCCACTCCATCACTTCTGGCTGCAACCCCGGGGCAGGCGGCTTACGCACACCGGCCTGTCTCGGCTGTAAAATGGAGATTCTGGCCCCGACGGCAGGGGAAATAGGTGGCATCGTGACGGGCTTAGCACAGCTCCCGGAGCTGCTGGTGCTCCACGGGGCCTCCTGCGACACCCTGGCCACCCCAACCTGCCGCTGGAGCGCGCCAGCGATAGGAGCAGAGGGCCAGCCTGCAGCCGGGGCCTCGCAAGGGTGTCCCAGAGGCGGGCGGCACACAGGGCAGCTGGCGAGCAGCAAGCGGGGAGGGGAGGTGGAGGGAGGGCCAGCCAGGTCGGCTCCGAGGCTGCCACATCCCTAGCACGGGGCCGGCAGCAGGGCTGTCAGCTACGACGCCGAGTGCAGGAAGACGGGCGCTTAATGGAGCTCTGATTACAGGGAGATAGGGCTCCGATGGCTTCCAAGGGCCCCCTTTGTGGGATTAGTATTTATTACGCCCTGAATTAGCTGGCAAGAGGGTCGGCTTCTGTGGAGACATTTCGCAGAGCCTCGAAGCATAATGTTCCTTTTATTGCTCCATAAACAGCCCTCACGCTCTCCCTCCTCTTCCTCCTGCTGCCCCCTCACTCCTGTCTTTTTAAACCTTTTAAACCTTTAATCAGAGACTAATTGGGCAGAATAATAACAAACCCCTTTCAGCTTTGTTCTTCCAGAGCCCTGGCCTGGAGGTAACTAAGGTGGCAATACCCAGAGAAGCCCCCATACAGCCAAGTAGCTGGCCGAGGGCAGCACCTCAGGTGTGTTCTATGAAATAAGGACTTGCTTACACCCCAGCTAAAAGGTGGGAAGGGGCTGTCATGGAGGATATTGCCACTGCTGCATACGTGTCGCACGCTGCACACCTCTAGGGGGCCTTTTCAACCTCACCTCTCTGAATGGAGCGGTGCAGTGCATACCCTGTGCAACTGCACACAGCACCCTATTTCTACAGCTACCAGGTAAAACATAAATGCAAAGATACATAGTGTCAGCAGTGGCATATTAAAGGTGACTTTTCTTCGGAGCTTCCCCTGCATCTCCTAATTGCTTCTCTGTAGTGATGAGGCTTGCAAAAAACATGCCAGGCCCAGTTCCAAGTGCTTGGTGTGTCCAGTAATTCCACGCTGGCCACTCCTGGCTCTGTGCTCCCTGTCACCAGCGCTAAACTGCCTCTTACTTCTCCATCCCCAGATGAAGTGAACTACATTTACGTTAACTGACCCGACCAGACCCCACTTCCAGCGCTCGGGGGCAGCCCTCTCCCCTCACCCAGCCCCTGCCATTCCCTCACTCTAACCCTTTGCTCCCCATCACACGGCTTTCTGGCTGGATTGTTCCCTATCAGGCATTTATACTCTAGCAAGAATTTTCAACAATGCATGTTCTTTCCCAGGGACCTAATTCCTCACTGAACAAGTGAGATTCTTGAGAGATCTCAGCAGGTAAGCAGAGAGAACCTGGAATGGGAATAGGGAATCATGCTAATAACCCAGAAATCAAACTGGTTTGGCATTGCTGAAGAGAATCATGACATCCTAACTTTTAGGAACAGAAAGGATGTTAGAGATCATTTAATCAAGTCCATAATTTTAGATGTGAGAGAAATGAGAACCAGGAAGGAAAGTGGTTTATGCAAGACACACAGCGAGTCAGTCTCTGACCAAAACCATGAGTCTAGTTCGAATGTTTTCTTCTGTGAGAGAAGGGAATATAAGCATTCGAGCAAGAAACCCCTGCCCCAGAATGACTCAAGACCTAAGACGTGAAAATACGGACACACTGCAGGTGTCGGGGGTGAACACATAGGGTGCGTGTGTCTAACCCTCCCATTTTATGGGTGGGAAAGCTGAGGCCTGGGGAGAGTTAACAGTGCCAGTTGTCATTTACTGAATGCTTGTGGCTTGCCAGGCACAGGGCTAGTTGTGCACATCATCAAATTAACCTGCATCACCACCCAACGAGGCAGGTAGAGGTTTGGGAAGTGCTGGGTTAAGGCAATGGATACAGCTTTGCATGTTTATATTTTAACTGCAGCGCTCTTCAGAGC
This sequence comes from Neophocaena asiaeorientalis asiaeorientalis, assembly GCF_003031525.2. Classification (NCBI taxonomy): domain Eukaryota; kingdom Metazoa; phylum Chordata; class Mammalia; order Artiodactyla; family Phocoenidae; genus Neophocaena; species Neophocaena asiaeorientalis. The sequence goes on from NW_020185335.1 coordinate 13,720,025, forward strand.
CTTCAATATGCTTATGTGCATCGTGCAGCTCCAAGAAATAGAGGATAGCTGGGTTTTTCCAGTTATTTGGGCAAGGAAACATCTTTTCACGAAGCATCTCCGGGGACACATTTCGGTTCTAGATTTGAACCACACACGCCATTCCAAGGGCTCTGCCAAGACAACATGTGTTTAAATGCCCAGTAAGTGGTTCCAGTTGTGAGGGCCCTGAATTCCAAAGACAGGGAGAGGTCACCTTCTAGTTACGCACCACTGTGTAAACGGGTTGAGGGCACCTTCTAGAGCAGAGCTTTGAGCTTTTTGCTGGAGTGGGGTGCGGGCGAGGGACAGGGAGGTGGGTGTGCAAGACACTATCAGTGGCACAAGGAAAACTGCACTTCTCGGCCCTCCTGGCCCTGGAGAGGGCGGCATGTGCCTGGTTCTGGCAGGTCTGTGAGCCACAGTGACGTGGGTGATTCCTAGGCCGAATCAGTAAAGAGCGGTGGGGGGGTCCTTAAGCTGGTTGCCATGTGCCCTCTTCCCCGTGGTGGCAGATGTGAAAGCCTCACGTTGAAAGGATGGGGCAATAAGGTGGAATCAGCCTCGATCACTGAGTCACCGTGTGGAAGATGGTTGCCCGGGAAGGTTGCCTGAGGCTGCAGTGGGTTTGGCATGAGTGGGAGGTAGGTTTTTGCTGTGCTGCGTCACTGCGATCCGGGAGCTATTTGTTAGTGCAGCACGGCAGAGCAGAGCCGGGCTGCTAGAGAGAGGACTGACCAAGGATTGGCAAAGCAGACACGAGTCCTTCCCCGTAGCACATACGGCTTAGCAGGGAGACTAGACGCGTGTGTGAGAAACCAGAACAGGGGTGGGTGGTGGGTCTCAAGGGCTGCAAGTACCATTCTGTGCCAGCTCTGTGCTTCACCCGATCTCAGTCAGCCTCAGAGAGGCGATGGCAACTGAGTGGAGACTTGAAGGACAGCTTGATCTGGGAGATTAGATGCTATTCCAGGTAGAAGGAACAGCACGAGGAGAGGCTCCAAGGTCAGAAATTACAGAGTGCGAAGCAGAGCCAGTTTTGTCAGAGGTGAGGACATGGGAAGAGAGGTGGCAGAAATGCCAACTAGAAAACACCACTGGCCCCAAGATGACAAAGGGTCTCAAGTTTCAGACTAAGGGTTTTGGAGGCAGTTCTACTACTGGCACTTCTCCCAGGAAACTCGGGTCTCGTGAGCTGCACCTATAAGGTGAGAGTTCTATAATCAGGAAATTGGGGGAAAGCTTTATCGCCTGCCTCCTTCTGAATAAATCCCAGGCTCGTGAACAGGATCAAGGCTCTGAGAGTTCCTACAGTAGAGAATCGAATCCACATTTGCTTAACACAGCGTTTCTCAGCCTTGCTGGATCAAGCAGCTCTTTGTGACAAGCCCTGGGGAACGCTGTTACAGAGAAGGGGGACCAGCAGATTTATGAGCAGGAGGGGGCTTGACCAGAGCCCCGAGACGATCAGCCAGCATGAGGGACATGGGCACATGTGCTGCCCCAGCTCGCATCCACCCAGCCCCTCCTCTGACTGCCCACGCCAGGTGGACTGTCCACACAGCCCTGGGGCCCCTCCTGCTGACCACATTGTGCCTCAGAGGCTGCAGGTCCTCACTTTGCCATGGAGGCTGTGGAGGGGGCCCCTCCAGCCTCCCTGAGCACCATTTGGAAATTAGGAGTTGACCAACGAGGGAAGAAAACCAATGGACAAATACCCCTGCCCCCGTGTTTGGGGCAGACAGCTCTGGGAGGTGTTCTGTGAGAGTCTTAGGCTGTCCTGGTAGGACTGAGCCCCCGTTGTCCCCAGTGACCTCAACCTTACACCCTCCTCCTCCCCGCTCCCTCACTCCTGGCACCCTACAGCACCTCCCAAATAAACCACTAGCTCCCAAGGGCGCAGCTTTGGGGGGCACCCAAGACAAGGCCAAGAACAGATTAAAGGAGTCAGAGGAGGGAAAGGCTAGATAGATATGGCGAGAAGATCTCCGAAGGGTTTTGCAACAGGTCCAGGAAATAAATAAACCATAACAGTCCGAGCGAACGTTGCTCCACAGAGAAGCAGCAGCGACAGCAGCCGATGACGAAAGCCATGTCTCACTGGGCTTCCTTGGGCCCACGACCTACCCAAGACTCTTCATCACTCTTTCTAAGCCTCCCTTCAAAGACTTTTATTAATTCCTTGATTTTTATGGGTTTGGAAACTGAGGCTCAGAGAAGCACACCTCCTCTGAACTGGGGGACTTCCCATCCTCACAATGTTCTGGAGGAAGAAGCAACAGGATTTGACAACCATCGGATGTTCGGCAAGGAGGAGAGAAAAGTTGACTCTGAGGTTGGCATGCACCAAGAAGGCTTCCTGGAGAAGGCTTCCTCTCCAAACACAGACCCTTCATCAGAATCCAAGGCAAATACGTAACATCATTATCATTATTATTACTAGTATGACTAACCCCATCCCAGGGGAAAGCCTTGTGCTTCGTGGGTGTTGGTAAGTCTTAGTTCATTTATAGTCAAATACTGGATCACCCAGAGTCTTTAAATGCTCATTTACCAAGACAGGAGGGTCTGTAAGTCAAGTGCATTGTCAAAACCAGGAAACAATAACCACCTAATACAGACCACTGCTCAGGTATCAGCTAGAAGGTGAGTAGCAGCAAAGCAGAGAGGTGGCGACTGCCTGATCTTTGAGGCATCACAGACATCCAGTCTGGACAAGCGTGTTCCCCCCAGGGCGTTTGCACACAATGGATTGTGAGTCTCTCACAGAACAAGCCAGTGAGCGGCAGCGTCACTCGAGCGGCAGCGCCGCTTGGTGGGACAGTGTCCTGCCCCGGAGTCCAGCTGCTGGTCTGCCCAGCCGACACTCTCCCCGGCAGGGCTGTGCAGATGAGGCAGGTGCCTCCACCGAGGGCTGTCAGCTTTGAGCTGTCAGGCTGGACGAGCCCCTGCCCTGCTCATCCCACGGCCCCCACAAGCCCAGGTATGGATCATCACGGATCGTTTTACTCCCAAATGGAGTTATAAATCAGTCCTCTTACAGGGATGGTTCCCACAAAACGTCCTGCTTCACTGTCAGGGTAAAAAGGAAAAGAAAAAAAGGCGGCGGGGAGGGGGACAAAGGCCTGGGCTCAAAGCGGAGGAGCAAGACGACAATATTTGCTCAGCGGGGCTGGAGCGGGAGACCCCGTGAGAGCCCCGCGTCTGGAGAGCCAGTCTTTTGAACTGTCCCACCTTTGTTATCCTAAGAGGCTTGATGATAAGCCCACCCAGCACAAAGATACTCTCAATCCAGGCATATGGACCCCATTAATCCGCCCTCGCACCTTTTAAGAACTTTGCAGCTCCTGCCGCCCACGAACTGAAAGCAGGGCAAGAGCCCCAGGGTTAATTTTCTTAAATGGATTTTAGTCAGGCGCGTCCTGGCCTCTCTGGACTGCGTGAGGTTGACAGCTAGACCGCCAGCCGCGATCTGTCTTTGGGGAAATGACCGCCCTGCGCCGACGCCCTCGGTGGACGCGGCGAGTGAGGGACTCGCGGGTCAGCCAGCTGAGATGCCCCGCTCGGCCCAGGTCCAAACCCCAGCGGCCAGCTGTCTGACCGTGGGCACCCTCCTTAGCGTCTCTGGGCCTAAGCGAAGCAGCAGCAACCGTGACCGCCCCGCAGCACTGTTAGGCAGGTGACAGGAGTTCAAATGTGTGACGCGACGGCAGCAGCTCCTGGCACGTGGTAAATGCTGCACAAATAGATGTCCATCGGGGGAGGGGACGAACACGGCAAGGTTGAAAGCGAGACTGGTCATCAAGACGGCACAGTCGGCACTGCACTGAGGGCTTCGGCGGCGGTGTTTCTAACGCGCCCACCGCCCTTCTGGGCCTTAAACTGGCATTTAGGTGAGCGGTCCCATGCAGAGATGCGCGTCCACGAGGGCCTCCGGGCACGATTCATCTGCACCCAGCTCTCATTAGGAAATGCCGGGTTCCAGATATCTAAGCGGGGTGTTCTGTTGGTTTTTCCCGCAGGACTCTCGAGAGCCTCAAGTGTGCTCGTGTATGTTGAGACTCTCTAAGGCGTGTGGCCTTGATCGAGTCACTGAGTGCCCTGACCTCAGTTTACCCATCTTTATAGCGGGGCTAATCGTAACAGCAGCCTCCCAGGGCTGTGCAGTTGTTGAGAGGATCCCGTGAGATGGGCATCTAAACTGCCCATCACAGGAAGGGCCTGGAGTAAATGCTCATGGACAGCAGTTGTGCAACTTTGGCTCCGTGGAGAAAATACTGGTGCCCGAGCTTAGGGACAATCAGTGTGGGTTAGAAAAATGGCAATCTTCCACCAGTCACTCCCTCTGCAGCCTCAGGCTGGTCTGTCCCGAGTCTCCGCCAGTTAGCGGTTCCAGGCTGACATCAGAGGCAAGCCTTCTCTTTGGTCCAGCCGAGCCCCCTTCCGGTGTGCAAGGTGAACCCTCTGATTCTGCTCGTGTGCTGGTCACACATCGGCCTCTCTGGACACAGCCCTCTCATTCCTGGCATTTAAGGGGCAGCTCAGGCCACACACTTGTAATTTGCCTTATTTTTGTTTTCCTCTGGCCACATTCATTTAGAAGAAAATGATGTAGCTCTAGAAACACGCTATGAGGAGTCCAGCCCCCACACCACTGTCTGCAGTTAATTTCACAGAAAGCACCTCCCCTGGACCGCAAACACCATCGACGGAAGCAACTCGCCACTAGCCTTACAGACCTGAGCAGATCCCGCCACAGGCAGAGTGACGATCCACCAAGGGAAGTCGCTGGAAAGGAGCGGCCCCAGGTCTGGCCAGAATCGCCTGCTGTCTGTTCTCCGGAGGGAACCAGAGCCACAGACCAGACAGTCTACAAGGAAATGGCTTCATATCTGACTTTAAATTGCTGACCTGGAATTCACTACGTACTCCCGAATTCTGTTTCTTAATTGCTTTCTTTTTTTTAAAGAAAAGAGTATAGGGAAACTGTAGGCAATTTCCCCAAACAGAGAGGCTGTTACTTGGCAAAAAACACACTAAAGACTTAGCAGTCCTGACGTTTCTTTTTTCGTTTAGGTTTATAAGTGTGCCTGTACTTGAGATGGCTTGTGTGCAACAATCGGCCTAGATGAATTTTATCCAATTGTTCCCAGTGGATTGGAAAAGCATTAACATGTAAAATGAACCCACCTTACATATCCAAAGGAAATGAAATCAGGACCTCAGTGAGATCTGCACCCCACGTTCACTGCAGCATTATTCACAACAGGCAAGACATGGAAACAACCTAAGGGTCCACAGACAGAGGAATGGATAAAGAAGATGTGGTATAGATATATACAGAATGGAATACTACTCAGCCCTCAAAAAAGAATGAAACAATGCCATCTGCAGCAACATGATAGACTTGGAGGGCATTATGCTCAGTGAAATCAGTCAAAGAAAGACAAATACTGTGTGATATCAACGTTTATGTGGAATCTGAAAAAGCCAAACTCATAGAAGCAAAGAGTAGGATGTTGGTGTCAGGGGTGGGGGAAATGGGGAGATGCTGGTCAAAGGGTACTGACTTCCAGCTAGAAGGTGAGTAAGCTCTGGGATGTAGTGCACAGCACGGTAACTAGAACTAACGATACTGTATCACGTACTTACATTCTCACTGCAAAGCAGAAGTCATAATAACCATGTGAGGTGATGGAGGTGCTAACTAACCTTATCGTGGGGAGCACTGTGCAACACACGCGTGTATCAAATCATCACGTTGTACGCACGGAACCTACACATTGTTATAAGTCTATCATGTGTGTAAAGCCAGAAAAAAGTGTACCAGATGCACCACACCAGTGAGGCCATCAGTAATAAGGGACACTGGGGGACAGGACACAGCCACACTCTGCACTCTCCACTCAAATTTCCTGTAAACCCAAAACTGCTCAAAAAAGTAAAGTCCACGAAAAATGAATGTATTTTTAGAAAAGAAAAGATGAAGCTGAGGTGTTTGGAGCTTACAATTTATGGATGATATTGGGCATGGATGAGGGGAGGCCGGTGTCCTGGTCTGGAAGCTCTAGATTCCCAGAGAAGTCCTCGGTGTTGTGACCTGCCATCTCTACGGTGTGACCGCCCTGCTGCTCAAGGCCACAGAGCCTGTGGCTCCCCTCTGTCCCGGGTCAGTCCTGTGAGGTGGCTTGTGGGTTTGGGGTCCCGGTTAGGTCACCAGGGGCCTGCGGCCTTAACTCTGGACCTGTCCAGAAGTGGCAGTGGGCCAAAATCCGCGCCTTCTGACCAAGGCTACACTTGAAAGCAGGCGTGTGTCCTTCCGCCTTGTGGAGAATCAGCGTCTGTCACCAGCCCTCGCACAAAAGCCTCTTTATTCCTCAGACACCAAAGGAGTCCTTTTCCACCAGCCCCACCCCCTCCCCAAAGTGACATTTCGTCAGCAGTCTCCTTCCCAGCCCCAGCCTTGTAACCACCTGAGCGCGCCACCCAGGCTGCCAAGCCCCAGTTCCGCAGGAGGGCGTTTGGCACCGGCCTCGCCCACACTGAGGGCCTGTGTGCCTGGGAGGCTGCTTGTCACCCGCCCGGCGGCACCGGCTCTGGTTTCAGCCACCAGCTTCCTCTCCCCAACAAATGGGCCTCAGAAAGCACCCAGGCCAGGAACTCTCCACCTTAGCTAACGCTTCCGCTTTCCTGGCGGCTCCTCCCAGCGGCCCTGAGTCCGCTCAAGGCCCAGCTGAGCTGAGCCAAGCCAGGCCCTGACTTGCAGCCCCAAGAGAGACAAAAAGGGCAGGAGACCACTCGTGGGTCAGAAACCAGCTTCTCCTCCACTCAGGAGCAACACCAACACCCAACGAAAGGGTGGTGACACATGGAGGCTCACAAGCCGGGATGGAAAACTGCACTCCCATCCTCCAGACACTGGCCTGCAGGTGCCCGGCACGCACGGAGGGTCCCACGCAGGGCTTCCAGAAATCCTGGCTGTGGACCCTCCTGCAGGTGAGGGGCGCAGCTCAGCCTGCACGCTGGGCCTTGGTGAGCCCACTGGGCTCTCCCTCGCCGGTAGCCTCGTGTGCCCCTTCAGCAGCCGCCCAGAGTGAGAGGGACCCCCACACGCCTGTTCCTGCCTGGGCATCCATACTACAAGGGCGGGCTGGGGCTTGGGTGTCACAGAGGTGCATGCTTCTATTGTGTTACTGGGAATCCCCGGCTCTATCTCCTCTGCTGCTGGAGAAGCTAGACCAGGCCCGAGCTTGCCCCACACCCTCCCTCGATTCCTGACGCTCGAGGCCCCTGAGAAGCAGCTGAGCAGGCGCCGCTCTTGTTCACGCTAGGCCCCTGGCACAGCGCTCTGGGGTCCTCCTCTATCTACCCAGCCCCCTGCCCTGCACAAGTGCCTTGAGAGGCTCTGAGGTTGAGCCTCTCAGTTTGGTTAGCTGAGGATCCCAGTGTGGGGACTCATCCTAAAAGGTCTATATCCCCATCACCTCCCCCAGAGACCCATGCAGCTCCCTCCAGCACGCTCTTCACCTCAAGGTCCTACCTCAAGGTTCATGGTCTCCAGAGGCCTTCCTGACTACCTTATTTGAAATTGCAATTTCAGGGAAGTGAAGGTCTAAAAATAATTTGTTTCCCTTCCATTAACAAATGTTTGTTTAACATCCACCGCACACCAAGCCCTGCATAAGGCCCAGGAGCACGAGCGGAAAGCCCGATCGTGTAGAGGGTGTCTCTTCACCTGCTGACACAAGCGGGAACTGAGTGAGGCTCGGGGGCGTGAATCGACTCGCCCAAGGCCATTGGGATTCTGAGTGAGAGTCAGGACCCTCCTCGGGGCCGAGGGAGGCCTGCAGCCAGGGCAGGAGGAGGCCTGTGAGCCTTCCTTTAGGGAAAAAGGCCAACCCAGCGATTTATCATGGAGCAATATCTCGGGAGACGCAAGCCAGAACGCGGTCAGGCGGGCGACGATGGCTTTCACAGCAGACAACGAGCCCCTGTTTGGATGGAATGATACCCAGACGGCTATAATTTAATTGTGTTTATGTGTTGCAGTATAATCCGTTTTAAATATGGGTGGGCGAGGGGTGCTGGACTGCAAGGCCAGGAATGAAATCCAAAATGAAAAGTATTCAGGGTGGGTTCAGGCCACCCTGCAGTCACCGGGGTGGGTTCACGACTGTCAGGAAAGCAGGGTCTCGGGGTCCTGACCTTCTCAGTTTCAGTGTCTTCACGTACAAAGTGAGGTGTAGTGAGATAATAAGATTCTAAATCAGCAAAGATCTCGACCTGCTCTAAGTCCACCTTTGAACCACTGGGGTGATAAAAACAGCCTACACGTGCCAACGGGAGATTCTGTGCCAGGTGTTGCCGTGCTAAACAGACTGACCCACACAGTCTTGGGAGATGGGAGGCCGAGACACAGAGAGGCTAACAGCTTTCCCGAGGTCACAAAGCCAGTAAACGATGAAGCCAGGATGCAAACCCAGCCACTCCCCCAGACTTCTGAGGGTGGGAGTGGGCGTGGCTGGCAACCTCAGCGTGAATTCCAGGCTGAAGGAGGAGGAGGAGCCAATGGCTCACAGAGGCTGTGTGGTCACACCTCTCCGGGGTGCACAGGCAAATTCCTAGGCCTGTGCCATCAGCAAGGAAAGGAAAGAAAAAGCATCCCGAGTGGAAGGGAAGAAGCAAAATTAACTTTACTAATAGATGACATGATCCTGTATATAGAGGACACAGACACACACACACACACACACACACACACACGCACACACACACACACACTCACATGAACTAAACACAAGGTCATGAGACACAGGATCCATACACAAAAATCAGTTTTGTTTCTATACACTAGCGATGAACAATCCAAAAATAAAACTGAGAATACAATTACATTCACAACAGCATCACAAGAATAAAATACTTCGGAATAATGTTTTTTTTAAGTACAAGACTTGGAGAGCGAAAATTATTAAACTGCAGAAGAAAGTCAGAGAAGACCTAAATAAACGGAAGGACGGTCCATGTTCATGGATTAGAAGACTCGCCACTGTTAAAACGACAGTTCTCCCAAACTGATCTATAGGTTCAATGCAATTCCTATCAAAATGTCACAGGGCTTTTATTTTATTTACAGAAATTGATAAGCAGATTCTAAAATGTTTTTGAAGATACAAAAATGTCTAAATGTTCTAAAACTCACTCATGGAGATGGTTGCACCACTTTTTTTAGGGAAGTTACTAAAATCATTGTACATTTGAAATGGCTGAATGTTATGTAAAATATATATCTGTAAAGTTGCTTTAAAGATTCCCAGGATATCTGTGTTTAATAAGAAGGACTCGGGGGCTTCATCCCCAATTCCATGGGCAACAAGGAAGGTTCTTTAATCCCAAGAGCCTATCTAAGTTCAAATCCCCCTTGCCGCCACATAAGCTCTGTGACCTTAAGCAAGACACTTGCCCTCTCTGAGCCTCAATTATTTCAGCAATCAATTGGAAATAACTGGCACACAGAACTGCAGTGCCAGACTTTGGACCCAGGGCTCCTGATTTCTAGTCCAGAGTTCTTTCCATTATGATTCTGCATTGTACGGCCCTTTAGTCATCACAGATTCCACGAGGGTCTGCAGCTATTGCTAACCTGAGTCAGCCATGAGTGATTTACAAAGTGAAATGCTGGTGCCACCAGAAAGAGGAGGACTCGGCTCCCTGACTCCTGCCCGTCCACATGCCTGGGGACCACCAGCCTCCATCCCTGGGCGGACACAACCACGACACCTCTGTCAACATGCCCCTAAGCCCCTCAGTCACCGCATTTCTCCATGACAACACGTCCTACCAGGGCCCCATTCCCTCCATATTCTCCCCACCCCAGTGACCCCACCTCCAGGGCCTCACTGCCCAGCCCGGCCCTGCAGCCCCCCGCTTAGCTGAGCACCTAAAGCAGTCAGACAATGAGACTCCAGCTAGAAATGTTGTTGGCTCTTATTTCCTGGACTGTGGGCTTTCTCTCCCCATCTCCTCGGGACAAAGGGTCACCGTGGCTTATATTTCTTATTTTACATGACGCTTCCGAGCTCCTGTGTGTCGGACCGTGGTGGGTGGTTCAGTGGAGACGGCAGTCTGTGAACTGGCCAGCCGGAGGAGAGCTGGCCCCGCAGCAGGCCAGAAGCAGCATTCCACTTGGCAGGAGAGGCATGGAGCTGAAGATCTCCAGGAGGGAGAGAACAAGAGAGGGGAATCCAGGATGGCGCCAGGAGCCAACGCTCCACTCCGCTCAGCAAGTGGGGGCAGGTAAACCGAGGCATCTGGCTCTGGGCAGCTGGCAGAGACCCCAGGAAGGCTGGGATGACCACGTCCATGACCGAGGCTGGGACTTCTCCCCCAGTGATAGCCAACCACGCACCTCCCTCCCTAATATTTCATCCAAAGCTGGGAGAGAGGAGAAGTCCCCAGGCTCGGGGTTGGGGGAGGCTGAAAGGAGCCCGTCCATTCACCCCACAAGTGGACGGGTGACCTGCCCACGCAGGCCTGTCTCACGGGCCCCCCCAGGCCATGTGGAGAGAGGACGCACTCAGTGGTAGAACAGAGAGGGTACAGCTCTCCCAGCGGCCCTCCGGCTTCTCCCCCCACATTTTTTCCAGATGAAGCTGCACACACATCATGAGAACAATGGAGTGGGACTGAGGCGAAGCTGAGAGAAATGTCCAGCCAGTTCGGCAGTGTCCTCAGCAGAGGGGGCGTGAAGCCCGCTCAGGGCCGCGTTCCCCCCTGGCATCTTCCTCCTGTCCCTCCCCATCCCCCTTCTTCTCCCTCATTCCTCCTCTCAGCCCACCGTCAGGGCTTAATATTGCCCTCAGCAAGAGAGGACTAGAGAGACTGCACTCCATCACCCCTTCCTGGCTGTAGGCCCTAGACCAGGGCCAGCACACTTTTCTGGAAAGCGCTAGAGAGTAAACAGTTTAGATCCTGTGGGCCATGGTCTCTGGCGTTGCAGCGCAAAACCAACCATGGATGCCGGATAAATGAATGGGCGTAGCTGGGCTCCAGTAAAGCTTTATTCACAAAAGCAAATGGGGGGCCACATGTGGCCCTCAGGCCCTGGTTTGCTGACCCCTGCCAGAGAGTGCCAAATGGCTTCATGGATTTGTGAGGGTGCCTGAGGTCCTCAGCAAATGTGAAAGAAAGCAATAATAATAGCAATAGCGATGATGACGATGATAAACGCTGAGTGCCAACTTTCTGCCATGGCAGTACCCTAACTACTGAATATCTATGGAGCTGGGGAACACTGATGGGCGAGACGGAGGGGACCCCTGCCCCCCAGAGCTTGCAGTCTGACGGAGAGTTCCCAGACACCAAACAAGGCAGGGGCCGTGCAGATCCCCACGTGACAGGTGAGGAACCTGAGGCTCAGGGAGGTGATGCGATGCCCACAGTGACATGTGGGGGGTGACATACTCGGCGAATCCCAGTCGCTCCCAACTCCTGTGTGACACGCACGTGGCCTCACAACCTGCGTGGCCCCCGCCAGGTCCCCCGCCCTGAGCTCCGTCCAGAGACGCCCGAGTGAAGGCACACAGCAGAGGATGGGGCCACCTCCCTGCGCCACAAAGTGGGACAGTGAGCTAGTGCTTCTCTGAACGACACATGACACACGATGCTTCATGACATCAGCTTTGATGCTCCTTGTTAAACAAAGACTTTATTCTCTTGCCAGTGTCCTCATCTCAGATGGGAAGAAGGCTTTGATCTACCGATTACATTCCTGTGCTGTCAGGTGACAAACGTCCCCATCCTGACATCATGGATGACGGATGTGCCTTTGACTAACAGCATGTAAGAAACTCAGCCCCTCGGGCCAGCCGGCACCCAGTGAAGGGCAAGCCGCGGGCTGCAAGTGGAGCAGGCGAGCCCTGGCCTGCCTGACACGGGACCCCGCAGCAGCCCACACAGAGGAGCCCAGGGCACGACCGCGGCAAAGCCCCCCAAAGACTAATCCGCCGTGAGATGGGGTCGCACTGCAGCAGCCATGCTGTAAGGAAGCAGAGGGGTCCCTGATGAGAGAGGCCCCCCGAGGGGGGAGGGGCTGAGCCACCGTTAGGAGGAGGGACGGGGCCACCCGCGTGGAGGGCACCACAGAGCTCCCAGCTGAACGCAGCCCGCAAGTAACCCCAAGACACCACGTGAGCGGGACCACCAGGCAGCCCACAGAACAGTGCGAAACACAAAGTCGTTGTTTAAGCCACTAATTTGGGGGTGGCTTGTTAGGCAGCAGTGGGTAACTGAACAAACGCCCACCACTCCCTGTAACCACAGATGACTTCGCCCCTTCAGCTCATCCATATCTGCACGGAAAACTGTGGCAACCTTGCTGCAGATGCCCTCGGCCCCCCTCCTGGCTGATTCCTCTGGAAAGGAATGCGGGAGTGAGGACGGCCGGACTCCAGCCACCTCCTGGACAAGCAGCCACCGAGAACTGACACCATCACTGCTATCTGAGCTGCTCGAGCTCAATGGCCCCGTTGTCACTCCTTGTTTCTATGCCCCCATCATCGGTGGCAGATCTCTGCCTGAGCTGCCTGGCCTGGGAGCTGCGATGTCAGGACCCGGGGGGGCAGTTAACGACCAACCCAGACTCAACAACCACACAAGCCGCCCTTTCACAGGAGAAGTCAGAGCAGCCGCTCCCCATGGCATTGAGCAGTGAGAACCCCGGCCTGGTGGCCCCATCTTGCATGGCTCTTTCCTGCTGACAAGGCCCACGGCGGGGACAGGGTGATCTAGTGGACAGAGTGGTTCCTGGGTGGGTCTAGAACCTGGGAGGAGTCGCCCCCATTAGGAGGGGCTGCAGTCCGTCTTTGAGTGTCTGGTGTATGCCAGGCACTGTGCTAGGACATTTACGTACAGATGGCATTTTTTAAAAAGGTCCACCCATCTTCTTCAAGGGGACGTTTAGGGAGGTGAAACTGTTCCATCTGACGCTGGAAGGTGGAAAATCCGCAGAACGCCCAACACCAAGAGTGAACCCTACAGACTTTCGTTAGTAATAACCCATCAGTGGTACTTCATCGCCTGTCACAAATCATCGCACGAATGAAAGATGGTAATAGTAGGGAAAACTGTGTATGGGAACTCTCTGTACTCTTTGCTCAACTTCCTGTAAACCGAAAACTTCTCAAAAAACGAACTCTATTAATTTAAAAGGAAAGAAGGAAGGAAGGGAGGGAGGGAGGGAAGGAAGAGAGAGAGAGAAAGAGAGTGCGCGCTATACCACTGAAAAGTTTTGAAACTTTGGAGGGGTGACCCGACCCATCTGGTCACTGTTGGTGTCTCCTGGATGTGAGCATTATGGTGTCTGACCCTGCAGGACCCGGCCTGTTGGAGAAAGGGCAGGGGTGGACGGTGGAAGGGCAAGCACTAGGAGACCAGGAGGCTGTTACCATAAGCCAGGTGTGAGATGACGGTGCAGACCAGGGGTAGCCCTGAGGGTAAAGCCGACATTTCCAGGGACTGGGGCAGGAACACGAGGGGAGAAGTGGTGCCCACTAGCCAGTCCTCTTATAACTGTGAGCTCTGCCATTGGGGTGAGTCATTCTTGCAAATAACATAAATATCAATAAGTTTGTGTATGTTCAAATCCCATGAGCGGTGTTCCAAGAAAGAACAACTTATGGAAGCAAAATAAGGCCTTAAATTGGTAATTTTGACATGATCCTGTGCAGCCCTGCTAACGTTTCTAGACGGTCTGAACTCGGCGTTATTTCCGGTGTATGAATTTTTGCTCTAGGGCACCGATCTTTGTAAATACTTTAACAGAAGAGATGCAAGCAGAGTGGTGGATGTCACTGCAGAGCGCTCCAAGTGAAATCAGAAACTGATCTTACACAAATGTGCTAGAGCCAATTTCAACAGCAGAACCACAATCAGGCCAGCGGACAAAATTTTTTCACTGTTAAAAAAGGAATTTAATTTACATAAAGTAACATGCACTTAACGCCCAAACTGCAAATGATTTTGGATGCACTCAGCCATTCAACCAATGTAGATGCCAAATAAAGGAAACTTTTCTAAGTCTGGACTACCTGTTACAAAACAAACATCAAGACCTTCAGATAGGGCCATTACTGGATTGTGTTTTTTAAATTTCATCATCAAGACCGATAGATTTTAATTACTAAATATTTGCAGTACTGCAATTTTTAAATGATTCTTATTTGACATTTTATTTTGTGTCAATATGTCTTACTTTTAATCATTTCTATTATCATACATCTGAATCAGGTGCAAATTAATGTGAAATGCTATCTATTATTGAATGACGTAATATTGGCAAAATATATTGATTTAAAACAATAATAAATTACGCTTTATCGTTGTACTTTTTAACTGAAAAAACTCTGAAACTTTTCATATAATCCAGTCCCAGAAAGACAATTAACCATTTACTATCATGGTCTCTCATTGTTATTTGAATCACCGTAAGTGCTGTAGAATATTACATAATTTATGATTTCAGAAGTTCTTGCATTTTCCCAGGAATTTTGCTATGTTATTCCTGAATCCCAAAGATCAACATCTGTGGAAGACTGGAAGTCTTAGCCTGAACTGAGATCAGGAGCCAACACGAGCCATAGAACTGGAGGAAGGCACGGAGCAAAGAGGAGACACGTTCTGCAGACAGTGGCCAAAGCCAGCGGCCGAGGTCGCTGGTGTTTCACGAGGGATCAGGGGGCTTTAAAAGAACACAGACAAGCAGATATTTGGGCTGGGAAGATGCATGCTCTCCCTCAATCTGCCCTCCACTGCAAGCTCACAGGTGCAGTGATGCCCTATGGGTACCTGGGAGCACCACAAGCTCCCGACCAGCTGCTGAGGTGGGGACACAGTCTGGCGGGACCGCTCAGGCCACACAGGCGGCCACCCCTCCAGACAGACACAGGGGCTCCCTGCGGCCCACCCCACCACGTGCGGGCCACAGGGGCTGCAGAGCGAGTGGGCCGGTCCTCCGCCCCCCGGTCCAATTTGGCCCCAGTTGCGTGGGCAGCAGCTTCCCAAGCTCTGTGGGCAGGGCCTCCGACCGGGCTGGACGCGAGGCTCTCGGTACACACGTGGTGTTTTCCTCTGAGGCCTGTGAGCGCTTATCCATGTCATAAATTGTCACCTACTTCCACTGAGGGATTCAGGCCTGCGTTTCCAGCGAGGTCTTGGCTTTCCCAGGACTAGGGAAGCGAGGGCTCCTGATTAGCTCGTGGGGAGGTCAGAGTGACCTCCTACACGAGGATCCACGGAAACGGCTCCTGGTGCCGGTTCATTCACGCCCTCACTCGCTCACCATTCAGCAAGCACTTGGCAAGTGCCCTCTGGGTCAGGCCTGTGCTCCAAGTCTCAGATGTGAAAAGAACACACAGTGCAGAGGGGAAGACAAACACTTAAAAAGGTGGTCGGGGCTTCCCTGGTGGCACAGTGGTTGGGAGTCCGCCTGCCGATGCAGGGGACACGGGTTCGTGCCCCGGTCCGGGAGGATCCCGCATGATGCGGAGCGGCTGGGCCCGTGAACCATGGTCGCTGAGCCTGCGCGTCCGGAGCCTGTGCTCCGCGACGGGAGGGGCCACAGCAGTGAGAGGCCCGCGTACCGCAAAAAAAAAAAAAAAAAAAGAAATATTTACTGATGACATGACGGACGTCTGGGCTTTGCTTCAAAAGTAATCAAGAGGAAGGGAAGTGGCTGGACCTGTGTTGGGGGGCAGGACTGGACATTCGGAGGATTGGAGTGGGGAGTGATAAGTGTATTGTCCTGTTCTGTCCTCCTTTGAGTAGAAATTTCATAAGAAAGTATGACACAAATGATGACAGTCACGATGAAGAAGCACAGTGTAAGAATTAAAAGCGTGAGGGCTCGGAGCCCAGCTCTGCCACTACCCAAGGGTGTGGCCTTGGGCAGGTGTCCCAACCTCTCTGCAGGTCAGTTTGCTCATTTGTAAGGTGTGGAGAACACTAGCACAGCCTCGCAGCACTGTGGGATTAACGAGCCGTTGTCTGTGACATACTTGGCAAGAGCTCAGGAAGGTCCCCACTAGGTGAGCTCTCCCTACCTGGTATGATTCTCTTCATTTTCTAGATGATGACACTGAGGGTCAGAGTGGCAGAGACATTTGCTCAAGGCCACACAGCTCAGGAAATGGCAGAGCCATGACTGGAACCCAAATCTACAGGGCCCCAAAGTCCCTTCCACTCCAGTGTGGGGTTGGGTGGAAATGGTGCGGCAGGGACAGGAACCCTGGCCGCTGCAGAGAGCACCCCGAAGCCCCAGATGCTCTGCCAGGGAAAGACCTCCTTCCTCGGGGATGCTGACACCTCTCCCGAGTGGGTCCTGCAGGGCGACCTGGACGTGGTCGGACATGGGTGCCCTTGGCACTGGGAGGGAAAAGTCTGGGTGGACTAGAGCAGGAGGTCAGGGACAAGCGTCCAAAAGCTAGGCTTTGCCACTTTCCCTGAGCTGTGCTGTCCACCTACACCACCTCCGGGGATGCCTGTTCTTCCCTTGGTTCCTAAATTATACATCACCTCCCCCAGGAAGCTCTCCCAGCCTCCACAGCCTGGAGGTTCCTCAAAAAATCAAACACAGGATCAGCTTATGACCCATCAATTCCACTCCTGGGTACAGACCCAAGAAAAGTGAAAACAGGTTCTCAAGCAAAATTTGTACCTGAATGTTCATAGCAGCATTATTTACAGTAACACAAAAGACAGAGACAGCACAATCCACCAACGGCTGAACAAATAAGCAAATGGCAGTCACAGTACTACGGAGTATTATTCAGCCACAGAAAAGATGTGAGTACGGATGTGCGGGACAAGGCACAGGAACCTCGAAAACAGGCTAAATGAAAGAAGCCAGACACACAAGACCCCATGTGGCACGATTCCACTTACACGGTGCCCACAGCAGGCAAACCCCTAGAGACAGAACGCAGATTCGTGGTCGCCAGGGGCCGGGGGAGGGGAGGGGGAGTGACTGCTGATGGGTATAGGGTCTCCTTTTGGGCTGACAGAAATATTTTAGAACCAGATAGAGGTGCTGGCTGCGCTTAATGCATGAAAACTGCCACTGAATTGTACACTTTAACGCGCTTCGTTTCATGTTATGTGAATTAAGCTCAATTGTTTTGAAAAAGGGAGAATGAGGTCCGGGACGATTCGAAGCCCTGGAAAGTCAATTATTCCACTCTTGACATTATATAAGCGCATGGCTGGCGCTACGGGGGGTGTCAGGAGGCAGCTGCGCTGGCCAGGGACACAGGGTGCGGCTTGAAAGCTCGGGGTTTAGAGTAACAGGAAGCCTGAGCAGCACCGTAAATCGGGATTTTCTGCCCGCGTTGCTTGTGCCGAGCAGAACGAAGTGGACTGAACATTCTGAGTGGGTGTGAGTCCCCACTGCCAGGCCCTGCCCGGGGCGGGGGGTGGGGGG
>NW_020185335.1:13737545-13758349 GCF_003031525.2 Neophocaena asiaeorientalis asiaeorientalis
CTCAAACTGAAAATCGCTCAGCGAAAAGTGAGGTTTCAATGTTCTAAGGAAAAGCGAGCTGGAAGCAGCGTTAAACATGAGCCAGAGGATTTCAGTAACTGCAAGGAAAACACAGACGGACAAATGTCTCGCGTGGCTGAAGCAATTGGGGGACTATTTCCTCTTCTGGGGCCCACGTAGGAGCTCAGCCCTATGGCTTCAGGTGACGCGGCTGGGCCTCGGCCAGGCCGTGTCTGCCTGCTCACAGCAGCTCCTCAAGCCTTATTATCCACCATCCCTCCCAAATCTTCCCCTGCTGGACTCTGCAGCTTCAGGGTTGACTGCACTCAGAGACGGGACCACAATATTTCTGGATCCAGGTTGGGTAGGAGCAGGCATATAGGGTCCACATAAACCCCCAGTGTTTGTTTCCTGTGTCTCTAAGGGTATAAAGCGCTGTCTGGGCCCATGAGCAATCTCTCTCTGAGACACGGTCTTCTCATCTGTATAATGGGGAACTGACACCACCTCGCCATCTGTTCCGAGAATTAGACTGGGTTTTGCCCTCCGGTCTGCCTGGCATGTTCCTCCTTCCCTTCTCTCATGGGCCAACTCCATCACCCTTCGAGTCTCACCTTGAACCTAACTCTCAGGGCTGCCTTGACTGAGCCCTAGACTGGGTTAATCTCCTTGGGATACCCTCTCCCCTGTGTTGCCCTGCTGTCAATCTAATGCTACCTGGAATTATTTATAGATGGGCCCACCTGGAGAATCCAGGATGCTCTCCCATCTCAAGGTCCTTAACTTAATCACATCGCCAAGTCCCTTCTGCCAGGTCAGGTCGTATATCCACAGGTACCAGGATTAGGACACGGACATTCTGGAGGCCATTATTCTGTCTACCACCAGTGGGAAAACTGCTCTTTCATCTTCATACAAAACAGACACAATTTATGGCCTGATGGAACTGGCAGCTTGGTAGGGGAGAAAGATAATGAAACAGCTGCATGAACAATTGCTCTAAGGGTGGCTAACCTTTCTATCTCAATAATGACAATGACAACGACAAAGAATATATATTTATGTAGTACTTCTTATATACCAGGCTTTTTGTTAAACACCCACAGACGTTACCACATTTCAAACAATTATGTTAGAGGGTGTGTCTTATTAGTCCCGCTTCAAAGAAGTGAAAACTGAGGCTTGGGAAGGTTATGACTGGCCCATGGGTTCATAAGTATATGGAGACCCAAAGCTGGGTCCTTAGCCATTGAATTGCAGTGGGCTGAAACTCATTAATTATGTTCAAATCTACAAGTTCACAATGATTTTTTTAAAATAAACGAATTGATCACCTTTTGAGAACTGCAAGGAATCAATTTATCAACTAGGTAAACAAAATGAAAGACTCAATCACTTATCCTCTCTTTCCTATGCGAACTGTACCACTGGGTAACCAAATAGTAGACAAAGGGAAGCATCTCTGTATAAACTTACTCCAGCTAATAAACAAAAACAAAATGACAGAGTCAGAACTTCACTGTCTCGCAGCACCTAATGAATTAATGGAAAGGCATTAAGCACCAATAGCTGCTAAGATCACAACAGAGTGGAAATAGGGAAAGAACCTAGGAAGAAAAAAAATCATAAGTCTCTTCAACGGTCAGGGAGAAGACCAGTTCTGGAAACACACAACAGTAATTTTAGTCCCAACAGGTACGTGTATGTGTGTGAGAACACACACTTGGACAGGTGTAAACAATATGCTGGTACTTGATTGAGATAAATTAACTTTTCTTATGCCTTGGAAGCAGAACATTTAAATAGCCAAAAAGGAAATAAAAACCCTAACATTAATCTAAAAATCTCTTCTTTTCATAAGAGACCCAACGAGTATGGATTGCCAAGTTGCATTTAATACATGTATTTCATTGCCAGGGCAATTCCATTGTCCTTTATATCTATTTTTGGTTTTCATCCTTGAGGCAACTAATATTCATTTTCAGGAAACAAACCTATGAAAATTATACCAGCTTTTGTGCAACATGCAAAGTGAGTGCGTGCGGGTTCAGCGTTTCCAAGCAGCGAAGGATACTCCGCATTACTCACCCTGAATTCCCAACATCTGTTGGTCAGCAGGAGAACTAATTCTTCAGGAAAGGGCCCCTGCCCTAATTAGATTTTATTTGCCTTATTAGTAAATCTCATTCACTGACTTAATGAGAAACAAAAGTCATGTGATAAAGGAGTCACGAGCAATAAAATGTTAACTAAATTTATACAGCAGAGGGCTTGAAATTTTCCCTCCATATCAGCAAAACTGAAATCCACAGTGGAAACAGGAATTGCTATAAATGGCTTCAGACCTAGGCATGGGGATTTTTTATATTCAGGATGTAGCTTATTCCTGAGAGAGCACACACAATTTAGGCATTTAAAGTGCTAGACATGTCCAAATCTTTCCTAATTGGGAGCAGTAATAAGAGCTTAGATTTATTGCATACTGCCTACGTGCCAACCTATTCTAATAACTTTAAATGCATTAACTCATTTAACTTCATGAAGGGACGCTATTATAATTCCCACTTTACAGACGGGAAAACTGAGGCTCAAAAGGTAAAGGGACTTACCCGAGGTTACTCAGAAAATAATTGGCAATGATGAAGTCTACCTCCAAGCCAAGAGTGTTGGACCCCTGTACTCCCATTGCTCCTAATACTTAAAATTGAGGGAATGTGTGGGTTTCTTTACTTTTTGAATCAAAAATTAGCTTTTTGAATTATTATAGGCCAATTCAAGAACATGACTGCATGTCGGGATCCCCATGGATGTCAGTTACAGCTTGACTACAACCACATTTTTGGTTGGTTTTATCACAGTATCTGAATTTCAGTTCACGTCACAGGAAAGACTGAGGTCGTCACGTTTCTCAAAGGGGAGCACGGGCTTTAAAACTCAAGGTCAGGATGGAAATCCATCACTGAGCAGCACATCTTCACGTGGCAAGCTAGGCTTCCCTGATGTGGCCCTGCAGCCACTGTGAGGATGAGGGAAGAGACGTTCACGGTGAGCACGCCTGCAGTTTGGTTGGAAATGGGTAGTTCTGAGGACCGGACTTAGCGTAACTCACTCGGTCACCACAGGAGCTCTGAGAGGACAGCACTGTCACGGTCTCAGCTTTTGGTTAGAAACGCCCACGGTGGAAGGACACCCCTGTCCAAGGAGGACCAGCAACTTCTGACCCCAAGCCCAACATTCCTTCCACTGCAGCGCAGCCCCTCTGCCAGGCCTCTGAGCTAAAGCCCTCAAGGGTATTCAAGTCCAACCAGAGAAAGAATGACTCTTGTGTTGTCGGCTGCTGTGTCCCAAGCTATGCAGACGTCTGGACGTGCGATGCTCAGCCTCCTCTTCACCTTAGGACACCTCTCCCCTGGGGCAGTGAGGTCCCTGAGGAGCTGTCCACCCAGCTCCCTGGCTGCAGGCTGGGCCACTCAGGTGATCTCTTCCTGGAATCCTGTGTGAGTGGAAATCCACTGGAGCCAGCACATGGATGCTTCCCTGGGTACCTGGACTCCCTGTGCTCCAGGTGCCAAGACACCTGATGCTGGCTGGTTCCTCCTTCCTAGAGTCTGCATGTTTAGTTCTTCTTTTGAATCTACCAGCCCCCAGTATCCTTCTGCTAAACCTTGCTCTTGATTTTTAATCCTGTTTGCAAAGTTAGCTGGGACTCCTAGTTGTGATTGCCAGGAGCCCCTCGCAACCAGCCTAACCCAAAAGGCCATTCGTGGGTTCTCTTAACCGGAGAATCGACAGGGTAGGTCTAGCCTCAGTCACACTTGCACTGGAAGCTATCAGGAATCTGTCCCTTTCCATATCTTGACACTGGTTGTCTTGATTTTGCTCTCAAGTAAGAATGATCCCCAGCAACACCAGGTCTTACTTGTCCATAAAACGTGGGTCCCTCAGAAGGGAGCTCATCTCTCCCAAGAGCTCTGGGAAAGTCCCAGGGAAGACTAGGGTTGGCTTGGGATGGTCCCATGTCTATCTCTGTGCCCGTTATTGTGGAGGGGAAGGGGCATGGAACACTCAGAGTGGCCAGGCCCGGGTCACACCCCGTGCATGGGCCAGGAAGCAGGGCCAGGCTTACCTGAAATGCACAATTTGTTAGATTACTGCGGAATAAAATGCTGGCTCTCCAAAGGAAATGATGCCAAACATGCCCCCGCCCCCACTGCCCACGCGACAAACAAGATCACTCTCATTACAACCAAAGGGCCCCGTCTGAGGCCCCTGAATCCACTGTGAGTGGCAGAGATTCTGAGATAGATCAGAGCCCAAGGAAGGTTGGATTACTCAAGGAGCTTCCGGAAAAGACCGTCCATGGGATTTGGATAGCTTGCATGGAAAAAAGGATGACCTTCCAGGCAAGATGAAGGATGGCTGTGGGCCCCGCCGGGGACCTTGAGAAGGTCCACCTTCCTTCCAGGTCTGGAGGGCTTCCAATGGGTGAGCAGCGGGAGAGACGGTCCAGAAAGAACAGTGCATCCAGATTGGGTCATCCCAGAAGGGAGCTAAGAGAGCCCTGCAGAAACCAAGGAGTCGAAATCCACCCCCTAAGCTGGAACTTTCCTAGGGAAGGATTGGCTTCCACACCCTTCAGGCAGAAAGAAGACAGCATGAACTGCGAGGTGCCAGCTGGGAACAGGGACATTCTGCAGAGCACGGTGGCAGGAGGGTGTGGGCCGCCGTTTCTCCTCCACGCTCCGCGGACTAACCCTGGCGCCGTCAGCCTCCCAAACGTCTCCATGCAAGGGTACGCCATCTTCCTCCTCTCCAGAACACAGGCAGACACCCACCCTCAGGACAACTCAGCCCACAGCCTGGAAGACAAGGCTGGCCACAGCACCTGGGAGCCGGTATGCTCCTCTGTGACACCCGAGACCAGCAACAAAGCTGCTGCCAGGCAGCACGGCACTCAGCTGGGTTCTCTATGGCCCCCCAAAGATCCCCGGAAGGAGGAGCCCCACTGCCCACGTGGTGACCTGCCCTGTCTGCCTCCCCACCCCCTAATGGATTGTCCTGGGACCCCCTCCCTGAGATATGAGCCGTTGCCTCAGGTCTGCTTCTGGAAGCTCTGTGAGGGAGAGGATCTGCGCCTGTCGTGGTCTCTGCTGAGTCCTCACTGCACACAGGAGGTGCTCAATAAATTTGATTTGCGTGATGAATGAACTAAGATGCCTCAGCCTCACCCTCTGAGAGTCAGCACTTAACACTCTATTATCTGACATGGACACGCTGATTTACATGTCAGGGAATTTTCTAGAAAGAGGGAAAGAAAATGACCTGCCCAGGGGCAAACAGTCAGCAGCTGATGAGGAACAAGGATTCAGACCACCCGTGGAGACATTTTCATTTTAAGGGAAAGAAGCCAAATCCAACCAGTTTATGCCAAAGGGGATTCATGATAAAGACACAGGGGTCCCAGGAGCTGAAGAGCAGGCTGGGACCATCTCCTCTCTCTGCCCCTCCACTCACAGAGGGAAGCAGGGCCATGCCCAGGACACGAGAGTGCACACCTTCCCAGGGAGGATGCCAGCCCAGCCAGGACCCAGGAAGCTCCAGTTGGGAGCTGTTGGGGACCAGTCCACTCTGGCCAAAGGAGTGGACGCTCAAGGCACAAGCATGGCTTCCCAGGCATCGGGGGTGTATTCAAGGGCCATCTAGGGTCCACTTCACCCACCCACCCACCTACCAGCCCCAGGCCTACCCTCCAGCTCCTAAACTTGAACCTCTTCCCATTGTCACAGTCTTTGCCATTTGCACACCACAATCACACACACCAGATCACCTCTCCTCTTCTGTGTTAAGAAACTCACTTTTTAAACCTTAATGCGGGTTTGATCTGTGAGAAATGTTTTCATGATGCAAAAGCACATGTGTCAGCTACACTGGAGCCTGAGAGCCAAAAGGAAAAATCGGTAATACTCACCCTGCCTTCATTTAAAATGCTTATATTTTGTTCATCGTGCATTACTTTTTACATTTTGATTTTTCAAGTGCTGCATTGAAGTCGTGTTTATCTTGATGACGGGCCCCCTTAAACTTTGCACCCAAGGCCAGTGCCTCACCTACCTCTCTTAGCCCCTTCCCTGCATCATCATTTAAATAAAGCTTTAAAATACTCGGGCTAGTGCCACCTAACCTCTCCTCCAAACTGCACGGTTGGAAACACTCACTTCACCTGCCTAAAACAGAATCAGTGACACAGATGAGCTTTTGCAAGTCTGCTGGTCCAAATCCCTTGTCTCCAAGCGCAGGCCCGACAGCTGTCTAAAGGCAAACTCAGCCAGGGCCCAGGTCTGCCGAGGCGCCGCCCTCTACCCGGCCCCTCTGTCGCCTGATGAATCAGGGACGAAAAAGGAAGTCAGGGCTGCGGCCTCAGCTTTCTGCCAGTTTTGTTTTATTTCTGGAGGAGCCAACCAGCTCTGGCCAAGGAGAGAATCATAAATTCCACTGGGAAGGAGACTGGAGCTCCTGAGACGTGGCCAGGGCTGCCCCTGGGGAGCGCAAGGCTGGCGGGGAGAAGTCACAGCAAATGCCCCTTCCGCCTCCCCCACGCCTGCGCCCAGCATTTTCAGGCAGTGACATCACAGTACACAGGGAGGAGAGACCACCCCTGAAAGGAAAAACAAGTCACAAAGAGGGCAGGGGGTAGTGGGAGGGGAGGGAGCCAGCCCTCCTTTGCCTTGGGGAACACAATCAACTCAAGAATGAAAAACTCTCTAGGTTATAAGGCTGTTGCTTTAAGCTCATCCCTGGGTGCCAGGCCCGGGGTGACCATGAGATGCATCATCTCATTTAAGCCTTCCAAGGAAGGTGCTATTTCATTCCCATTTTACACATGAGGAGACTAAGGCTAAGAGAGGTTATGTGATTTGCCCTAAGTCTCTCACTCAGTAGCAAATGGAGCCAGGATTCAGGCCCAGGCTGCCGCATGTACAGACCCCCTGGGAGCAGACAGGCAATAACCCTAATTGAAGGAGCCCCATCCTCTGCCTGCAGGAAGCCCCCAGCAATCTGGGACAGAGGTCAAATGCATGTTCCCCAAAGCCCTGACTCCAAGCGGGTGCCCCCCCTTCCCTCCATGGGCCTCCCTCTTCTCTCACCTCTCCCTCC
This sequence comes from Neophocaena asiaeorientalis asiaeorientalis, assembly GCF_003031525.2. Lineage (NCBI taxonomy): Eukaryota > Metazoa > Chordata > Mammalia > Artiodactyla > Phocoenidae > Neophocaena > Neophocaena asiaeorientalis. The sequence continues at coordinate 13,744,701 of NW_020185335.1, forward strand.
CCACCTCCCACCCACCATCAGGCTCCCAGACCCCCCTCCTTCCCAGATTTTCTCTTTTACCAGATCACTTGAAATGTCTGTGTGGCTAGGTCTGTGCCCCAAGCTTGCACCCCTCATGCCAGAAAGAAGTTGGCCCTGGGCGGATGAAACCCAAGATAGATCTGTCCACCCACGTGTGAGATTCCTGCAGAATTATGTGCATTTTTTGGTGGGGAGAGGGGGGCTTACATATTTCTGATGGGACCAGACCAGGGCTGGCTGGAACCCTTCTCTGAATGGGCTTTCCACCCAGACGCTCCATCTCACCACTTATCAATTAACCGTCAGTGAAGAACCCACATTCCTGCTCAGCCAAGAGATGTACCACCTCCAGAATGTACACAGTACTCCTTTCCAGAAGTAGGAAAAGAAGCTTTCCTACTGCGAAGCCCATTTCCTGCTCAGACCAGGTGGAAAATCTGCTAAACTCAAAAGGTCAAACCTAGTTTAATTTTATACCCTTTTGTTAAGAATGTTCCCTTAAAAAAAAAAAAAAAACTCATGTTTCTTTCCAACTTTTCAAAAGTTAATTCATGTGGAAGAAAAAAAAAGATTAGGATAAAATTTCAAATATTAAATTCAAATGCAGGATTAATGACTTTTATTTCTAAGCCCAAGAGGTTGTCTGGAATTTAGGACATTTTTGGAGTAGTGGAGACCAGACATAACCAGATGCGGTTGTGTTTTGGACCAAGTCAGCACAAATTTCATACCTTGAAAGATTATATCCATGTCTGTCTTAATACAAACAGTCCCCCCTTTTCCAATACTCTCCATCCAAAATGAACCCAGAGCCATCGGCTTGAAGACAAAGACTAAACACTTTTTAAATGTAAGTGAAAGTAGCTGACGACTGTAAACCCGGATTAAAATACCCCCACCCCATGCAATTCAACCCTTTCTCCCCATCTCCCCTCACACCCTCCTCAAATGCACAGACACCTAAACACAGGCCAGAGGGACGGGAGAAATGGCTAAGCTGAAAGAAGGAAAAACAGCCTTTCCGTAACGTACAATTTCCCTCGAATGACTAAATACTGTGATAACATGCCTGGTGAGGTATCTCAAGTTCTGAAGAACCTGAAAATACTGAACAACCTCACATGAGGGTCCTGGCTAATTTTCCAGCCAAAGCAGTTTGGATTACTTAGGATAAAGTCTGAACAGAAGTCTCGATGATTTAGCCCAGTCCACAGATGAGCCTCATAAAACAGTATCAGGACATGAGTGCACACAGGATGGACATGGATCAGTGGGAAGGGGTCAGCTGGCTGAGGGTCCAGGGCTGGCCAAAGGAAGAGTGTGGTGTGTGGAACATGAACACACCTTGAAAAAGAACTCCATGATCCAATATGTTTGGAAAATATTCCACACTCTAAGACAGGGGTCAGCAAACTACAGCCCAAGAGCCAAGTCTGGCCCACCACTTGTTCTTGTAAATAAAGTTTTATTGGAACAGGGCCATGCCCATTCATTTACATATCAACCATATCATGGTGTTTTCAGGTGACAACAGCAGAGTTGAATAGTTGCAGCAGAGACCCAGTCACCCACAAAGCCTAAAATATTTACTAGCTGGTACTTTAGAGATAAAGTTTGCTGACCCCTGCTCTAAGGCCATCTTCAAGATTCACAAATCACATCATCACACTAGAGACTCCAAGAAATCCAGCAGCAAGGAAATCCATTCCACTTTGTTCACCATAATATTTCACAAGCATATTTGACTTAAAAAAAAAACAAACACCTTTTCCCTCCATGAGATATGCATCAATTCCTCTCATAGGATGTGCTCCACACACATTTTGGGAAATACTGGTGTGTGTGTGTGTGTGTGTGTGTGTGTGTGTGTGTTTGCATGTGCCAGAAGGAGACATATTAACACAATCTTCACAGGGGAAATGCTACATATCTATTTTCAGACACTTCTGGTCTAATGGGCAGTGGACACAAGAACACTATCAAAGTGGTTCTTCAACCAACTCTTGAGACGGATTTAACACATATCCACACAACCAAATAGAATGGTTCAACTTGTTTGGAGGGAGAGGAATGGTTTCATTTCAAATGATTTGATTGTTTCCAAGACAGACATCTCCTTGTTGTTAAAAGACAGGATATGTAGATTGATGGCAGGTCCCCGTGGTGAGGGGGAATAAAGAGGAAACAGATGACTGTGTGCTCCCAAAATTCATGTGCTGAAGTCCTAACGCCCGGCACCACCAAATGTCATTGTATTTGGAGAGAGGGTCTTTAGAGAGGTAATGGAGTTAAAATGAGGTCACTAGGGGGTGGGGCTCTAAACCAATAGGACTAGTGTCCTTCTAAGAAGAGATTAGAGCACAGCCACACACAAAGGGAAGACCATGTGAGAACACAGTGAGAGGGTGACCATTTACACACCAAGGAGAGAGGCCTCAGGAGGCACCAACCCTGCCGACACTCAATCTCAGTCTTCCCAGTCTCCAAAATCCTGAGAAAATAAATGTCTGCTGTTTAAGCCACCCAGGCTGTGGTACTTTGTTGTGCAGCTCAATCAGACCGACACAGCAAATAAGGCTTGTTAGCAGAGAGCTTATGAAAGGCACCTGATATCTTATAGCCGTGTGTTATGAAAAACTCTCCACAGCTAATCTTCAAGCGCTCAGCATACAGTTACAGCTGAGTTTCAATCCAAGCGCTTAGTAGCTGTGTGAGTTTGGGCAAGCTACTTACCCTCTCTGATTCTATGCTGCTTCATCTGTAACATGGAAACAACACCTTCCTCACCTGTGCACCTCCCCCAGGTGTTTGTGAGCGTAAAGTGAGATCACGGATATTGAAACAGCAACAGAGAGAGCTATCGGCGAGCAGCAGTTCTCATGAGTACTATACTCCTTGCAGCCTAAGGCCACATGGATTGGGATCCACCAACAACTTACTAAGGGTCTTTAAGGGAGAAAAGAGACCCTAGAATATATGTAACCATCAGCGACAAGATGCATGTTGATTAGAGAAACACTCTGACGTGAGCGAAAACGGACATGTGTTTTTGGGATTTGAGAAAATGTGATATTCCTCTTAGTTTTATATTTAGAGAAGTGCCCACATCGCTGGGTGTAGAAATGACAATAACAGATTCTGGTGCTGGGATCTGTTGTATGGCCTTGGACACTGCGCTCCTAAGTCTTGGGCTGATATGTTACACAGCAACAGATAACTGATACAGCAGTGATTCCTTGTGTGACTGCACTGCTCCAGGACAGAGTTCAGTGGGATATAATTAAATTATTACATTACATAAATAATTTAAATTATATTAATATAATTAGTATATATTATTATATACAATAATTAAAAGAGCTATAGACACAAGAACACCACAGGCTCTACTCCAGGCACAAACTGGGGGACATTCTTAGGCCTATTCATTGAGTTATTAACGAATGAACAAATATAAAGTACCCACACGTTAACAGGCAAGTGATTCATCAGTAGGGCAGCCACGGTCCTTCCTTGCCTTCCGGGAGCTTACAAATCACAAGTATGTCCAGTGCTATGAAAGCAAAGTGTGCCCAGTATAGTGGGACATAAAACAGGTGACCAGACGCCATCCTGCGGGTCACGGGAGTCTTCTCTGAGGAAGGGGCATTCAGAGGGGATCCAAAGGATGAACGCTAGAGGCGGGGTGGGTGTGGCGGAAGGGTGTGCCAAGCAGATGGAACAGCCTGTGCAAAGACAGGCAGGAGAGAGCAGTCCGTCTGGCCAGGGCACTAAGATGAGGCCCCTGAAGTCAGAGAACGAGCTGGGGGAGGGAGGGTTGAGACGCGGCTGGAGGGTAACACCTCCTCCCTCTTCTTGATTTTCAGCTGAGCATCCACAAACATGAACTACACAGACTCTCCAGCTGGGAAGGGTCTTGAGATCCTCCTTGTGTTGGCCCAGGTTGTGGGCAGTGTCCTCCCCAGCACAAGCTAAGCACTGTACCAGCTCCAAGTCTTAACTCAACGAACCCACTTCCGTGCTCACATCCCAGCCCAGTGTGGCCAGAGGCGAGCTCTGCTCCCCAGTCACTGGGCCCCAGGGCGCTTCCGTCCTGGATCGGCTCTCCTCTGCGTCTTGGGGCCTCTTCAGCGCACCACTTGTGGCCGCAAGCCAGCCAATGGCCACAGCCAATCCCAAGGGAGGCTGGGCTGTGGAGGCTGCGGTGTCCCAGGAAGAAGAGCAGGGGCGGTCTCTGCTAAGGTGTGAAAGAACAGACTGGATGGGCTCTCTCTGCCTCTGTGACAGGTGGGGAGGGTCTACATCTCACCTCTCCATTGAGGAGAAAGGTCTGGCTGGCACTGGGGAAGAGCCTTCTGGGCAGGGGTCTGCCCGGCGCCCTCCCACCCAAGCCGACGAATCACACCACACAGGCGGCAGGTGGCCCTCTTCCTGCTCACAAGGGAGCCCGTCTCCAGGCTGGCAGACCCTCTGCACTGGGGGCTCAGAGACCTCCTGGGTTTGACTCCTGAACCCACCAAAGGCATCTACTGACCAGCGTTGCACAGGTGAGCTCACCTCCCGTGAAACAGGCACCATAAAGCACTTAGCACAGCACCCAACACAGAGCAGTGCTGGATAAGCATCAGATACATTAAGTAGTAGAATATAAATCCATAAATGTCATCTAATGGTCATACTCGGGTATTATTTTTTATTTATTAATTTACTTGCTTTCTCTTAAACCTAGAGGTAGGGCTCTGTGGTTTTACCATCTCATCTGGTGGTCCCAGGAAACTGCCTGGAGAATCTGCTCCTTTCCCGTTGGAGCACCAGCCTCTAGTGATAAAATCCACAGCATGTTCTTGCCCCAAATATTGCTTGAATGCCCTGGATGTGGTAAACGTTAGTGGTTAAAAGCATGAACTCTGAGGGAGACTGACTGAGTAAAACTCTAGCTCTGGACACTAACCAGCTGTGTGACCTTGGGCAAGTCACTCAACCCCTCTGAACCTCATTTCCTCATATGCAAAATAGGGATGACTGAAGTACCTACTTCATAGGGTTGTTAGGATTTAAAGACTCACTCTATATTAGGTTATTGGAACAGGCACGTAGTAAGCATGGTGTGTTTTCTAGTACTATTATTACATGGAGCTGCTAGGAAAACTTGCTCAGAAAATGTACACGTTATATATTATATACAGAATGAGGCCTCCAGGAGTGAGCACTAGTGTCGTATTTATTATAGTTACAAGTACCCCCTGTTACCTGAATCAATTAGTTTCTGAGTTTGAACAGTGAGAGTGTGGATAGTGGATGTGGGTAAATGACCATTTTGTTTCATTGCCACTCAGATGGCATAGAAGTAGCAGCCATTTTTCTGGTGGACCAGGGAGGTGCCAGGCACCGAGACACCCACCCTCAGGGCTCTTTCCTTTCCTGGGAGACGCAGGCCAGCTCTTCCCCACGCAGCTCAGCCAGCCAGGGGCTAGGCAGCCTGCCCATTCAGAAGACGTGCTCCCCGGGGACCCATGAGGCCCAACAAGCTCTCAGGGCAAGAGGAACGGGCCTGGGCTCTGCCAGGCTCAACATTCCCACAAGCGCCACTAGCAGGATGGTCAGAGATGGAGGCCAGGGGGCCTGGAGTCAGGCCTGGCCAAGGCAGGGGAAGTCTGCGACATGCCCATTTGCTCCCCTGCCTCAGGGTCACGGGAGCTGGAATCAGCCAGCTTGCCTCGAGCCATAGGCCCTCAATCTGTCATGACACCCCAGGAAAAAATACAGTGAAATACTGTTTTTTCATCCCATTTATTACCCGAACAAGACTTAACCTGGAAGCACCATTGGCACTGAACGGCAAGGTGCAGCCGTGCCCGTGGTGCCCAGCTTGCCCGCAGCACAAGTGCGCTCACTGTGGGGCCCCGGGTCCTGGAGGCCCAGGCCTGCTCAGGAGAGATGATGGAGATGGGAGAGATGGGGCCAAGGGGTGACATCCACCCTGATGGCTTTACAGCCTCACCCCCACCCCACAAAGGCTGCCATCACAGTGACATCAAGGGACTCCCTGGCATGATGTCACCGTGCTGGGCAGGGCCGCCTGCTCTGGAACCCAGAACCAGAAGTCAGCTTCTTCCGGTTACAAGGAGCTGTGACCCTCGGGCCAGTCCTTGGACTGGATTCAACGGGGGACCGTCCAGAAGCAGTGTCCCTTCCCCCATCGAGAGGCTCACGGGCACGGGGTGGATCTCCACAGTCTCTGGATGCTGCTGTGGTCAGGATCCTGGTCTGAGACGCAAAGGCCCCGGCAATGGGCAAACAATGCATTATCATCAGCCACTGACCTCTCGGTGTCCGCAGCTTCCTGCCACTTCCTGGGCCCTCCAGGGACTCCAGCAAGTGTACCACGGGGCCCATGCCCAGAAGGTCCCACCCTTGGTTCAGTGCTCTGCTGTAGCTGACGTGAAATTCCTCACCATTTTTGACCAGGGACCCCATTTTCATCTTGCACTGGGACCCCCACATTATGCAGCCAGCACTGCCCACACCTCACCCTTCCAGGTTCCAGCAGCCCCATCGCTGACCCTTCTCACCTACTGACCTCCTTGCAGCCGAAATCTCAGGAAATCCTCAAAACAACCCCAGGTTTGGGGACTAATTCTGCAAACATGGAAAATGGGATGCGTGGGTAGTAAGCAACGTCCTAGACCCACACGGCTAGCAGGAAGCAGACCCGAGGACCAAATGCAAACTTCTTTAAACCCAGAACCCGTGTTCCTCTCCCCAAATCTTCTTCCCCTGAGTGGGGAGGAGGACCCAGGAGAGCCTGGGAGGGGGTCTCAGACCAGCTCAGTGTTGCTGGGAGGAATCGGGTTATTGTCCCGGAAGAGATATTCTAAGTAAGGCCCCAGTGGGAGGCACTGGTGGGCAGGAGGCCAAGGTCAATGGGTGGTGGTAGGAGACCCACAGCTCTGCAAGGGTGGGGGGCATTCTCTGGGGCCCCCTCTCGTTTGACCGCCCTTCCACTGATCCTCCCTGAAGGTGTGCTCAATGAGGTCACGTCCCGTGGCCCCATGCCACTGCACCCAGGAGCCTCTGCCACTGGAAGGGGTTGGCCTCACAAGAGTAAGGAAACAGGGAGCACACAGCCTCTGGGACCCCGGCGATGGCCTGAGTCCCTCCTTCGGAACGAGAAGCAGCCTGATTCCATCGTGTCCATTTCGGGGAAACATCAGAAACATAACCAAGAGCCCCAAGAAAACAGGTCTCATGCAGAAGCAGATGGGGCCAAAAGCAAGGGCCAAAAGAGCTCAGGAAGGCCAGTCCAGAGAAGCGAAAGCTCCGAGAAAATCATAACAGCCTCCAGCTGAGGAAACATGCAGACGATGAACACTGGGCACCAGCATTCCAATTCAGATACCACAGTGGCAAGTGACGAAATGCCGACTGAAACTGGCACAAGGGATTTATCTGAGATAAGCCAGTATTCGGGGAGGGATGATGGAGAGCTCCTGCCATCTGCGTGCGGGACGCCAGCCTCCTGCTCTCACGGGTGCAAATTCCAGCAGCTGCTGGCCAGACGGTCAGTAAGACGGCGGAAGTGAGTGGAGTGTCTGCAGGTTGGCCCTGAGCCCCTCCTCAGACCCACACCACTCCGCAGTACGGACGGGAACTCTGAGAGGATAAGGGCCGCGCACTTGCCTCCAAGCCCCAGCCCTGCCGTTTACTGCCCGTGGGTCAGTCCTCCAACCTCTCATCGGCTTCCCGGGGCTCTTAGGAGAAATAGCAAAGTTTGCATCCCGACCTGGAGGCCTGCGCCAGACAGGAGTATTATTCCCACATAACAGAAGCTCCCTGGGCTGAATTAAGTAAAAAAGCAACTTAAGAGGATGTTGCATGGCCGACATTATCTGCAGTCCTGGGGAGCAGGAAGAAAGGCCGAGTGGCCAGGAGTAATTCCCAAAACCACGCCAGAGAGCGGGGACAGTGGGACCCCGGCCATTGCCTGCTGCCCCTCCATGAACGCCTGCACTGTGTTACAAGCTGGCTTCGGCTGCGCTAAACAGAAACCGGAATACCAGTGTCCGAGATGAGCTGTTTGTAGAATTTGTTTTTCTCCCACAAAGGTCTGAGTTCTGCTCTCTGAAACCAGCAGGGTGTCCTCTCTGCCGTAAAGCATGGGGTTCATCCATGTGGGCTGTGATGATGCATCAGAGTGTCTGCATCGAGCCACTGGGAGGACACAGAGGGGGACAAGGAGATGGCCCCTCCTGGTAGGGACACACGCCAGAGATTGCACGTAGCCCTTCTTAAATCACTTTGGCCAGGGCTCGTCACATGCTTTCATACAGTTGTGACAGACTCTTCGTAAATTACTATGGGGGATCGTAGGGGTCGACGGTCAGGGGGAATCAGCAGTGGCTACCTCCCTCTCTGCACCCCAGCTGCCCTACCGCCACCTCCTTTTAATTCTCTGGACAGGATGAGCTCTTTGCATAGGCTGTTCCCTCTGCCTGGAACACTGTTCCTCTCCTTTTGTCTAGTGAACTCCTCCCCCAGATCCCACTCAGACATCACTGGTCCCCGTCAGTCTCCTGCCCTGTGTTCTCCTCATCCTGGTCTTGCTGCCCCAGCACCTTCCGTATTCTGCGATTATCCCTCTGGGTGATCATTTGACTGATGGCTGCTTCCTTCAGGAGGTGGAGAACTTTCCAAAGACGTGAATCTTGGTTTGCTTCTCCTTAGGCACTAGTGCCCAGTCCAGGGCTGTAACTATTGGCTGAAGGACTGAATAATCCAACGTGCCTTCCTGAGCCCTGGGTCCTCTCCTGCAAACGGACGCCGCTCAGAGTTGTTACAGGAAACACAGTTACGATCCTAAGGAGAGCCTCTTTCCAAGTAGCAGGTGCTGTTACCCCTTTGATTTGTTTGATCCTCCCCGTAGCCCTTAAATTAGCTCATGTTATCACCCCCATTTTACAGCTGAGAACACCAAGGCAGAGAAACTTCCCAGCTAAGTGGCAGGCTGGGAGGAACCCCAGGGGCCTGGCACCACACGGCAGGGGCTCAGGCAGTGTCCTTTCTGCCCAGACACCCCTGCTGAGGAGCACACGCCCGGTGGGGAAGGGCCCAGACCCGCTCCTGTCCTTGTCCCCAGGCCTCTTCTGGGAGCTTCTCCCACCCTGACCCTAACTCCTTCGGCAGCAGGTACCCCCAGAAGTCCAGATCCAGATCCATGCTTCCACAAAACCACTGCCCCTGGAGTGTGGCCGTGTGGCCTGGCCCCCTGCAATGGCTCCCAGAGACACACAGCTGGGTGACACACAACCGCCCCACCCCCCAACTCTGGGCCACAGACCAGCAAACGGGCAGTCATGTGCTCTGCCAGCGAGCAACGAGGGGCATCCAGCCCTGCTGGCCACGAGGATGTCCAGGAAATGCCAAACCATGCCCCAGGGAAGAATCTGCCTGGAGTAACTCAGCCAGTTTTTACACCGCTCTTTAAAACAACTACTACTCTGTCTTGTTACAAAATGGATACACATCCAGTGCTGGACAAGAACCGGGAACACACAGAAAACAAGGAGACACAAGGATCGCCCACAACCCCTGCAGCTCTCACGCTGGGCCAGTGCCAACCTGGCGCCTTGCTGTCTGCAGCGCACCTCATTCTTGACGGAGAAAACTACGTTTCAGCAACATCACACATTTCCGTGTGTGCATCCTTCTAAGACTTCCGGATCCTGGGTGTCATCTTTTACAGGAGAACAGGAGTCGGCTGTCACCATACCCCTCATGCGGCCACGTGTGCGTGGTGAGGGCGGCGGTGGTGAACGCCCCGTCCCCTCCCGATAACATTTCCCGAGGCCCCCTCCGTGCCCTGGGGGAAATACAGAGCTCAGACTTGGCTTCTGTGTCCCACCCCTACCCGCACCCCTCAACATCGTACTACCCAGGGGTAAAGATAGGAGAACAACGTTCTAACAAACGTTTTTCTAGCACTCTCCATGTGCTAGGCATCGTTCTAAGGACTTTACAAACATCAACTTGATTAACAGCAACCTTAGAGGTAGGTACTCTTATTTGCATCATACAGATGAGAAAACTAAGACCCAGAGAAGTCAAGTGACTTGCCTGAAGTAACACAGCAACTCAACGGTGGAGCCTAGATTCAAACCCAGGCATTTGGGCTCCAGAGCCTACGCTGGTAAGCTAATTGACCACGATGTGAGGACCACGTTGGAAATGTGGGAGGTGACACATAGGTCACTAGCTCCTGCTAAGCCAGCACATTTTTCAAAAGAATTCCAACAAGAGGAATTAGGCATAAAGCAGTGGTTCTGAACCCTGGCTATACGTGAAAGTCACCTGAGGCAACTTGAAAACTGCTACCCAGGTTCTAGTCTGCTTGGTTTGGGGTGGGGCCCAGGACCCAGTACTTTTTAAGACTTCCCAGGTGATTCCACTGTGCGGCCAGGTTTGAGAACCTCAACTCTCAGAAGGAGGCTCTCTCCACACATCCCATGCGACTGTGGGCTATTTGCTTAGCCTCTTAGGCCTCAGCCTCCACATCTGTGGAATGGGAATGCCACTGCTTTGGTGAGCACACGAAGCCTCACATGCACACACCTCACAGGGGCCTGCACAGACTGTCGGCTCTTATCACAAAGCACACCAGCTCTCAGCACCCAGGCAAAGATCAGTGTTCGAGTCTGCTTGGGCGGCCATAATAAAGTACCACAGACTGGGGGCTTACCAAAAAGATTTATTTTCTCACAGTTTGGAGGCTGGAAGTCTGCGATCAAGGAGTCGGCAAGGTTGGTTTCTCCTGAGGCCTCTCTCTCTGGTGTACAGGCGGCCGTCTTCTCCCTGTGTCCTCACGTGGCCGTCCCTCTGTGTGTTCGTGTCCTAATCCCCTCTTCTTATGAGGACACCAGTCATAGTGGATTAGAGCTTATTTTAACTTAGTACCTCTGTAGAGGCCCAGTCTCCAAATACAGTCACATTCTGAGGTCCTGAGGTCTAGGGCTCCAGTACATGAACTTTGTGCAGGATGCAATTCAGCCCAGAACAATCAGTAACTGCAGACAGAACCTGTTTTGAGGCGCTTCCCTGGGCATATGGCTGAGAATCCAGAATCTCACACTTATGTCCCCTAAAGCAGGACACAGCGAGGTGGGTGGTTTTCACTTAGCTAGTGAGCATTTGACAATCTCTGAGCCTAGGTTCCCGATCTGGGTTTCACCCCTGCCAGCCCTTCGAGGGTTAATCCAAAGGTCTCTGGAGTTGGGGGGATTTACTGCCCCCAGACCTTTATCATCTCACCCTGACGTTGAGGGCTCACATTTCCCACTTAATTACTTGTCCGGCAATCAGAAGAGATAGCCGGTCCTGTGCTGAGTTGGCTGCAGCTGTGAACTGTTTATTTACTTTTCCTCAGTCCGGGAATGGCTATAATTTAAAGGTTCAGATCTCAGCTACCCTGCCTGGTGCAAACCCTGCTTAAACACTTCCATATTGCTCGGGTGGAATGCGCTGGAAGCTGCCCCCACTCCCCTCCCTGGACACAGAGCGCTGAGAAGGCAGGTGTTCCTGGTTACGGAGGCTGCAGGGCTGGGTAAGGGGAGAAGGCTGCCCACCGTTACTGCCAACTCCGCCGTCCACCCCAAGAGCTCACGGAAAACCTAGAAGCCATAGTAGGCCTGAGGACCACGAGACGGCAGGACGGGATGGCCCCAAAGCACCCCAGTCCCACAGCAGTGGTCCCTGCCACAGTCGAAGCCACAGCTCGCACTCATTCCTGCACCAAATGGTGTAATTACACTGAGGCTGTCAAATGGCATCCAGATGGTCTCGCCGCTCGCACCAGCGCTTTAATAAGCTTCTAGGCGTGACCTTGGCAGCTTGTGCCCCACCTGCGCAGCCCCCGGTTGTGAAGCCCGAGCCCACAATTAGATCAGATAATGAGCGCCCAGGCGACCAGCCTTGAACCCTGCAAGCCCTCTTCAAGGGGTGCCCAGAGAGTCACCCCACGCCACTGACAAATGGCATGCGTTCCACCACAAACGGAGGGCCGCCTGTGCACAGCTCCCCTGGAGGCCTGCCTGGGGAGATCAGAGACCCGAGACCCAAGAGCACATTTGGGGGGCCAGGCAGCTCCCAGGCAAGCTGTTCCAAGAGCTGAATTCTGGCAAACCAGAGGCTCAAGCCTGACCGTTTCCTCCAAAGCCCCAGGCAGCCCACCAGGGAGGAACTGCTTCTAACACTGCCACCCCCAGAGGCACCGACAGGTGGGAACCCAAACATGGGAATCACCTGCTGCCACAAAGCTGCACGTGACCTCCACCAATTCATCCCCTTTGAATATCCTCGAGCCGGAGTAACTCCACAGTGAAGCTTTCAGTGATCTTGCGCTGAAAAGAATCACATTCCACTGGCCATTCTGAAAAGTCAAATTATTCTTTCCCAGCATGGGGCACATGGCTCAGAGAGTGACAGAGCTAACATGCCTACACCAGGCACCAATGCCAGGACTTCACACATAGTGACTAAACTAACCCTCAGATGACCTGGATGCCCACCGTTTTATTCTCCCTTTGTAGAAGAGAAAACTACAGAGAGGGTAAGTAACCTGCCCAAGGTCACACAGCTAGGGAGTGGCAGGAACGGGATTTGAACCCGGGTAAGGAAGCAGACGTCATGAGTGCATACAACTATGATCCCATTTGGGTAAACAAATAATAGTTAAAATTTTACTGTTACGCCTGTATGACAACACGTTATATATTTTAAACAAAGTTTAAGAGTTTGTGCAAAGGTTTGGAAAATGCCGAACAGTCCAAGAAGAGCCCGCATGCTGATATTCTCAGGGCCCTGCCAAGCCGGAGAAAATGGGTAGATACAAAGAAAAGAGCAAATCAGAAGCCTTCTCCGTGACGGGTTGGCGCAGAGGGCGATGGGAGAGGGACCAGGCACTTGAGCTCTTGGCCGCGGAGACAAGTTTCTGTGGGAGAATCTTGTCCATGATCTTTGCCAGGTTTGGTTCTCGCAGACCTCAGACAGAGAACGAGGGGAGGCTGAGACCCAACAGGGAAATGCAAAACGTGTTTGTTCCGACTCCCTCATTATGTCTGACTCTTTATAGGGCATCAGTATTCCCCTCACAGGCATCCTGGGTTTTAATGGTCCTATCTCAAGTTGTCATTGAAAACCTACCCTTAAGATTGTGTCACCATTCTTAGTAAGATGTGAACGACTGACATTTAGGAAGAGGGGATTGCATTTCAGGTTACCACCTTAAGGTCAATTTGGCTTTTCAAACAAAGAGACCATGAGAAGACCCAAGATAAATACGATGCATGGAAAAATCATCATTTTTGCTAAAATAATGGGAGGGACACGATGGCTTTTTAAATACCTCTTCAAATAACACGGAATGCAAAGTAAAGATGATGGGACTTAACGTGAGGAGATGCCCAAGAGGTCATGCCTGTGCAGGTTTTGCTCTCGGTCCACACTCTTGGGAAGGGGAACCTACTCTGTTCAAGATTCTGTGATAGAAAATCTTGAGGAACCGGGCCTTAAATTATGCAACTGGTTCGTTCCAGTGGTGACATCACCTGGCAGGTCACAAATTTATTTCAGAGTGA